>NW_028156823.1:0-40444 GCF_964263955.1 Coregonus lavaretus
TAGAAGGAGAGGGGGGAGAAGGAGAGCGCGGAGAGGGGATAGAAGGAGTGAGCGGAGAGGGGATAGAAGGAGAGGAGAGAGGGGATAGAAGGAGAGGGGGGATAGAAGGAGAGAGGGGATAGAAGGAGTGAGCGGAGAGGGGATAGAAGGAGAGAGGGGATAGAAGAGTGAGCGGAGAGGGGATAGAAGGAGAGAGGGGAGAGGGGATAGAAGGAGAGAGGGGATAGAAGGAGAGAGGGGATAGAAGGAGTGAGCGGAGAGGGGAGAGGGGATAGAAGGAGAGGGGGAGAGGGGATAGAAGGAGAGGGGGAGAGGGGATAGAAGGAGAGGGGGAGAGGGGATAGAAGGAGAGAGGGGATAGAAGGAGAGAGGGGAGAGGGGATAGAAGGAGAGAGCAGAGGATAGAAGGAGAGGGGAAATCCAAAACAGACAGCAGGATACCTGGAGACTGCTGCTAGTGCTACAGCCCGGGCAGCGGTGGCTTCCTCAATCTTCTTCCTCTTCCTCTCGTCGGCCAGTTGTTTCTCCGCCAGGGCCCGGGCCTCCTGCTCTGCCTTCAGTCTCTTCTCTAGCTGGGAGATGGTCTGCTTGTCCTTCTGCTTGGCCTGCACAGCACTGTGGAGCCTTCACACACAAACACACACACACAGTTAGAGATGCACACACACAGCCAAAATAAAAACACTTGTTATGTGATCAAGATTAGTGATTATGCTCAGGCCGATCCCTCCAACACGCTAATAGTTTGAGAATCTTGGCTTTGTCCCAGGCCTCGAGTGTGTGTGTGTGTGTGTGTGAGTCTGTGTGTGTGTTCTCTTACTTGTTCTGCAGCATCTCGTTGTCTTGTCGCAGCTGGCCCAGCTCTGAGCGCAGACTCCTGTCCTGAGTGGTCAGGGAGGAGAGGTGAGAACGTAACTCTGACTCCAACTGACGGCTCGCCTGCAGGTCTGCCTTCAGACGCTTCACTTCCTGCTCCAGCCTAGAGAGGGAAAGGGAGAGAGGATCGATGTTTCAGCTTTTCACCACATTGCAGTTTCCTGCCAGAACTCAGAAACACATGAACAGGTGTTTAACATAACAGCTACACACATCGTATGAGATCTGACGCTCGACAGGCACAGTTGTTGACGTGGCACACGCGACCACTGCCATGTAGGCGGCCTGAAACGCCACCAAGGGGGGTGCGAAACCTGTCTTCCCTCCCCGTGTAGGTCTGCACATGTCTCTGTGCCCGTCTATTTGAATGTGGGTGTGTGTGTGCGTACGTTGGCTATGATTGTGTTTTTCTTACCGCACGAGAGCGTCTGGCTTGCCCAGTTGATTGTTGGGAATGCAGTTCTCCACGGGATCCTTCTGATTGGCTGCTCCCTTCCCCGCAGACTTCTGCTTCTTCTCGTTCTTATTGGACGAGCCAGCCGACGGCACGCTCCCATTGGTGGAGCTGTGATTCCGAGGTGAGGAGTTGGTGACCCCACCGCCTCCGCTGGTGTTTTTGTAGTTCTTCCCTCCTCCTCCTCCTCCTCCCGTTCCCCCCATCTCCTCTTTGGGAGTGTGTGTGTTGCCTGTGTGTGCGCTCTCTCCTCCTCCGAGGTCGTTGTTCAGTCTCTTCCCCCCCATGTTCTCCATATACTCTGTCTCCTGTAATGTGGAGTCCAGTGTGTGGAGGATACTGTTGTTGTTGATTCCTATGGTGTGTTGTTGTTGTTGTTTGCCCTCCCGCTCCTTGCTGTTCCCGTCTCTCCCTTTTTCCCGGTACTCCAGTTCCGGTAAGGGGACAGAAGCGTTAACGGAGGTCTTCTTGCCGGGAGTAGACCCGTTTTGGGAGACCGGAGGGGCTAGGTCCACCTCTGATGATACACCTTTAGCCATGGCAGCTAGGAAGAAAGATGAAGCAAGGTTAGGAAGATAGCAGCAGTGTGTTTGTATCTCACTTTCCTACTGATGGAAGGTGTTGGAGCATGTGCTACTCCAGGCTAGGGGAAGGGTGTGAGAGGGTAACCAGGCTAGGGGAAGGGTGTGAGAGGGTAACCAGGCTAGGGGAAGGGTGTGAGAGGGTAACCAGGCTAGGGGAAGGGTGTGAGAGGGTAACCAGGCTAGGGGAAGGGTGTGAGAGGGTAACCAGGCTAGGGGAAGGGTGTGAGAGGGTAACCAGGCTAGGGGAAGGGTGTGAGAGGGTAACCAGGCTAGGGGAAGGGTGTGAGAGGGTAACCAGGCTAGGGGAAGGGTGTGAGAGGGTAACCAGGCTAGGGGAAGGGTGTGAGAGGGTAACCAGGCTAGGGGAAGGGTGTGAGAGGGTAACCAGGCTAGGGGAAGGGTGTGAGAGGGTAACCAGGCTAGGGGAAGGGTGTGAGAGGGTAACCAGGCTAGGGGAAGGGTGTGAGAGGGAAAATAGAGCCTGTTGTAGAAACTGTGTGTGTGTGTGTGTGTGTGTGTGCAGACATTAAAATGGAATTGAACAATATTCAAAAATGTATTGAACTTAGTAGGAAATCGACTAAATGTATTGAACTTATTCGAAAATGCATTAATTTGCCCAAGATAATCATAATAATAATAATAATAATAATAATATGCCATTTAGCAGACGCTTTTATCCAAAGCGACTTACAGTCATGTGTGCATACATTTTTACGTATGGGTGGTCCCGGGGATCAAACCCACTACCCTGGCATTACAAGCGCCATGCTCTACCAATTGAGCTACAGAGGACCATAAGACATTAACAAAATGTACCAGTGATTCATATTTTCCTGCAACATTCTGAAAACGGCACAGGAATGACTGTCTGTGTGTCCACTTTGTGTAGCCGTTAGCGATTATGCTAATGATAACCTTCTTCTGGTAGAGCTGGAAAGGCTTTCCCCAAAACTTTCTCAATGAAATGTTAACCGCAAAGTAGCCTATGTCTACCTGGCAGAATGACATTACATTTACATTTTAGTCATTTAGCAGACACTCTTATCCAGAGCGACTTACAGGAGCAATTAGGGTTAAGTGCCTTGCTCAAGGGCACATCGACAGATTTTTCACCTAGTCAGCTCGGGGATTAGAACCAGCGACCTTTCGGTTACTGGCACAACGCTCTTAACCACTAAGCTACCTGCCGCCCCGAATTGGACATCATGATTATTTGCATCAATCCAGTGGCCATTTGTTTTGCAAACTCTGCAATCACATGACCGCTACAGAAACACAGCTAACAAAACAACAGTCTCTGGCTGGTGCACACTTGCATTAAAGGGTAACTACACCCAAAATTCAAAATGTCTTACATTTTTTCCCCAGACCTCAAAAGTAGTCTCCTGATGTGGTTTAAACACTGTTGTGGACTTAAAACATCCAATTTGTTTATTAATTTTTTTCTATTAAAACGGTGTGGGGAAAAACTGTCTAAAACAAAAACTGGAGAAGGAAAAAAAATACAGAATCGGGCAAAAACATAGGACTGATGTTTTAGGGCCCTACTCACCCTCCTCTGCCTCTCTCTCCTGTCTCTGTAGCATCTGTTGCTCTGGGGGCAGGGCCTGCTGCAGGAGCTGCATGTAAAAGTCATTCTCCTTCTGCACCTCCTTCTGTTTCCTCAGTCTCATCTTGTAGCTGACGTAGCTCTTAAAGCCAAAGCCCAGAGTCACCACGGGGTAGCCAATACTGACAGAGGGAGAAGTGGGGGGGGGGGGGGGGGGGGGGGACAAGAGTGTTGTTATGGTTACCAGTCATAGTGAAATAATGATGGGGGAAAAAAACGAAAGCTTTCTACTTAATGTGCAGCTTAAAAGAAGAACAGTTTCACTTTTGTTGAAGAGCTTACAGGTAACAAGTGGGACTGTTTGACTAATTATTTAAAGAACATTGCCTGAGCAAATACAATGTGCTTGTTCGTGTGCAATAAAAGGCCCAATGACACAATGCAATAACATTGGCCAGGTAAGGTTATAAAAACAGGTGACAGGTTACCAGTGAGCAGCGAAGGGCCTACACAGGTCCACGTGGAAGTTCTTCAGGTCCTTGAAGCGGATGGCAGCTTCCATGTACACAAACAGTATCCATAGCGATACGGTGGGTAGACACACTCCTCTCTCTGTGCAAGGGGGAAGGGCCCAGATGGAAGACGGTGTGAGAGTTAAAGCCTGTGTTTACACAGGCAGACCAATTCTGATCTTTTGCCCAATTATTGGCAGGAGCTGATCTGATTTGTCAAAAGACCAATTAGTGGAAAAAATATCAGATTTGGGCTGCTTGTGTAAAAGCAGACAAAGAAATACAAATGTATTTTGTACATGCATATCTGAATATATAAATGTACAGTACATACACATTTGATAACTGGGTATACATACACATGTGAATCACATGCCACCCAGGATTAAGCCAATGCATCGTAGGAAAGAGAAATCTATCTAAATATGGGACAGAGAGCCGATGTTAACTGACCTGTGTGCCAGACGTACTGGACCCAGACGTAGGTGCTGGCAGCAAAGAACAGCCATTGGACAGGGATAAAGAGGAGACAGATGATGTCAGACGTAAACGCCACACACACAAAGAACACTGAGAACGCCTGAGAGAGAGAGAGGGAGGGATGGAGAGAGAGAGAGAAATGTAGTCAGTGTGCAATAATATACAATTGCGCAGCCATCTTTCGTGTCAAAATCTAATGAGTAAGCTCTGTCTTTCACACACACACACACTCACTCTTACTTACACACACACACACACACACACACACACACACTTACCAGCCCCTGGTATCTGAAGGAGTCATACACACTGCGTATGAAGAGCCAGAAGGGCCACAGGTACTCAAACCTGAACTCCAATACAAAGTCTGCCAGCAGCACCAGTACCCACACCACCAGAAACTTCAGATACAGGAACGTACTGAGAGAGAGAGAGCGACAGAGAGAGAGAGCGACAGACAAAGAAATAGAAAAAGAGAGAGAGAGAGAAAGATATAGAGAGCGGGAGAGAGAGAAACATTGTGGGATTTATTTAGACACAACCTGAGAGAGAGAGAGAGGGAGCCAAACAGTAAAAACAAAGAGGCTGGATGAAAACTAGCTCTGGTCCAAGGTGTTATTGTGCTCCTCTACTAACTAGTATGGGAACCCGTCGCACTACCGCCCTGGACCAGAGCTAGACAAAAACTCCCTGTGATATGATCAGTAACACAGTCATTCATAGAAACAACACTGTGTTTATAGATGGAACATCTTTATCCTGAGTTCAGTCACGATTAGAGGTAATCTGCAACGACAGGATCACACGTTTTCAAAATAGGTATTTGCACTGAATAATGGAAGAAATTTACTCAAATTTGGCCTGTAATGTATCCTCACTTAGTCCCCACTAGTTGATATACAGATTCATGGTTGTACAATTGTACTGCTTTCAGTCCCTTCATACTTAGCTCAGGTCCAGAGCTATACTCTTTGTTCATACTGTACAAGGCCAGAAATGCATAGCCTAACACAGTGCCAGACAGTGGCGTAGGACTATGAGAAGATTGAAGAGAACATTAAAACCTGTGTGCATGTTGGCTTTTCAACAGCTGCTTTTCCCACGCTGTGTAATGAATGGAGGTTTGCTGCTGACAATGCACTGAAGTGCCACAAGCGTAGAATAACCGTCAAGCTTTGGATAACTAGCTAGCTTGTAATACAGGACTACCAGACAGTGAGTGAGTAATACAAGATCATGTTGTCATGTTTGGGTTGGATGGCCAGCTAACTGTAAGCGGACAGTAATCAATCAACCGTGCAATAAAATAATGATCTGTGTACGCATTTTAGCACGTTTTCCAATGCCATTTGATTGTCGTCAATGTGAATGCAGTCAGTGTTGTTTACGTTTCGGAACAAATCCCTGAAACTGTCAGAATAGCAAGCGAACTAACTAGCAGCTGCTACTACTTAGCTAACGTTACATAGCTTGGCCTTCGGAACCAGGCTATTAGACATTCGAAAACGACACATGAATAGTAACGCTAAAGCGGGGGTTATTTGACACTCTCTACACGACAGCTGAGTGTCTTGTCTGATGTGTCTCAGACGCCATTATTGTACGATCATGTCCCTAGCTAAAGCCACTTTCTTCGTTCGTACCTGCTATATATACCCTCGGTGATTCGGTTCCGTTTTAACGGCCGTCGGAGCTTGCTGCAGTCCGCATTGCGCCGCTTCATCCTCCCTCCTGTGGATTCGGTTCTGATATAAATCCGGTAATTATTACGAAAATGTCACGCGAACGATCAGATATGGACATTTCTTCAAATATACACCATTGTTGTTTTCTGGAACAAAGAAAGAAAGAAAAACACTGTATCGTGGGCCCTCCCCCTTTTCATCCAACGCCACGACGCACACACGTCATTCATACGTCTCCGTAGTAAGAAAAATGGCTGCCCCCAAGGATGGAGTAAATCTTTATCCAATTTCAATGTTTATACTTTGAAGGTATGAGTGATTTTGATTACATTTCAATTTGTGCTGTGATTACTGTAGTGTGTTATTAAAAATAAAGCTGTCATCTCTATATATTGTTTTGTTGACTTCAAAGTCCTAACAAATGCACTAGCATACTGCTTCCTCGGCCATGCTTGTAAATATGCTAACGTTAGCTAGCTAGCCACCATAATAACTGTAATGTACCTCTAAGGTAGCTGTTATTATCCCATTGTATTTACCTTTACTCCTACTGTATGCGTCTGTTACATACTAGCTATGTCGTTCACAGGTATCACCCACAGAGAGAAGAGAACCTACTGTATTTAGCTGTTCCTTTCTGTGCACTCACTCTTCTGCCCATAACTGCATCACCCACAGATGTCATCAACCGACACACAGCAAGCAACAATGCCAGATGTTCTGAAGACCGAGACGATCCCTGAGGATCCAAATAAACAGAAAACTCCCCAAAAAAGACGATAAGCCAGGGCTTCTGTTGAAAGACAAGAAACCAGGGCTTCCGTTGAAAGACAAGAAACCAGGGCTTCCGACGAAAGACAAGAAACCAGGGCTTCTGTTGAAAGACAAGAAACCAGGGCTTCCGTTGAAAGACAAGAAACCAGGGCTTCCGACGAAAGACAAGAAACCAGGGCTTCTGTTGAAAGACAAGAAACCAGGGCTTCCGACGAAAGACAAGAAACCAGGGCTTCCGACGAAAGACAAGAAACCAGGGCTTCCGACTAAATACAATAATCTGGCGGTTCCAAAGAAGAAGAAGCCTGAGATTCCGAGAAGGAAGAAGAAACCAGATGATCCCAGTAAGCCAGTTCCATTAAACCTGAACAACGAGGTGGTGAGGATGAGGAAGGAGGTGAAGAGGGTGAGGGCGCTGGTCATCAGGAAGCTGACCAGGCAGATAGCAGGTCTGAAGAAGAAGAAGGGGAAGGAGGAAGATCTGGAGAGGAACCGGAGGAGGGTAGGTAGACTGCTGGAGGAAATCCATGAGATGAAGACACTCAAACCTGATCCGGTGGGTGCTTCTTCCCCAATTACATCTGACGTACATTATTTTTACTTCCTTATTTGGAATACTGCATGCTCATGTTTAGTGCGTGAATTAATTTAATTCCCACACCTTTGTATATGTGCTGATACACATTGCTGGTGGAAGGAGTGAATTCCTTTTATACAATGTATTGTAACATTTCTTTGTTTTTTTTACTTTGAGTAAAAGTATCCTGATAAGTCCTGATAAGTATTAATGTATCAGGAAAGTACAAACTCTTTAGTGAAGTGTACTTCACCAATTACATATCAGATACATTATTTTGTACTTGGAAGTTGGAATACCGCAGCACATACTCATGTATTCATGTCAGGCCAAAACTATATATGAACCACAACATAGTCCCAAAACCAGATATCGTAATTATGGTTGTTTGTTATTTCTAGGTGACCAAGGCTGCCCTCCAGAAGAACCTGAGTTTTGAGTTTGTCTGTAGGAATCCGAAGGCCACCATCTCTGACCGAGCTATAACCCGTATCGCCACTCACCCCCAGTTCAGCAAGAAGATAGACACCATCAAAGCTGCCATCAAAGCCTTCAAGGACGAAAGGATGACAGTAGAGAAAGGAGACAAGGGAACGGTTAAAAAACAGCCACTAAAGGTGGTAGAGGTGATCGAGCAGTCGAAGGACAGTGACGGAGGAGGGGTGGAAGAAGGTGAAGAGGAGGAAGGGGGGGAAGGGAGGGGTGGTGGTAAATGAAGAAGAGATGGATGAGGAGGAAGATGGAACACCCGCGGAGTGCCAGAGTCTAATGGTTGATGAACCAGCTGTTATAGAAAAGCAACCTGTTGATAAGACTGTTAGGGTTAAAGAAGAAGAAACGTCACCAATAGAGAATAAAGAGTCCCCCATAGAGAGTACAGTATCTGACCCTCCGCCCAAGGAGATGACAGAGGCTGATAAGACTCTGATAGACTCATCCACTCCCTTCACAATAGAGGCCCCACAGATAGTACCTACACAGAACATAGTAACACAGAACATAGCAACCATGAAAAACACACCACAGAAGCAAGTAACCCAGAAACTCACAAAGGACACTCCAGCCACTCAGAAGACTCATGACCCCAAACCCCAGAGAGACTGTAAAGCTCAAAATAAGGATGTTAAAAACAAGGAGGGGGACAAAGAAGGAGAAGAGGAGGATGACGACGATGAGGAGGAAGAGGAGAGCGGCTTGGAGTCTTCGGACGACGAGGAGGAGTATTTTGACGACAGCACAGAGGAGCGTTTCCGTAAACAGTCCTCCCAGTCGGAAGAGAGCGACAATGACGACTTCTTCCTGGGGAAAGTCACCAAGTTCAAGAAGAAGAAGAGTGACGCGGCTACGGTGCCACCAGGAGGAGGGGAGGGGAAGAGCAGCGCGCTGGTGAAAAACCCACTGCTGGAACCATTGGCGAGCTTAGAACCACACCAGACGGAACTGGATAAACTGGAGGCCAGGCTGAACTCCAAGGGGAGGTCTGTCTACTGCTCCACTCTGTCTGGTTCCAGAGGTGGGAGAGACGGAGACAGGGGTGGAGGTAGAGGTGGAGGCAGGGGTATGGGCCGAGGAGGGGGTAGAGGAAGGGACTTCCAGAACTGGGGCAGAGGGGGACATGATGGCCCGTCTCGGGGTCCTGGGACACATGACGGAGGTTCTTGCAGAGGAAG
The DNA here is from genome assembly GCF_964263955.1 of Coregonus lavaretus. Taxonomy (NCBI): domain Eukaryota; kingdom Metazoa; phylum Chordata; class Actinopteri; order Salmoniformes; family Salmonidae; genus Coregonus; species Coregonus lavaretus. Next base: position 9,165 of record NW_028156823.1, read on the forward strand.
AGGCCAGGGAAGGGGAGACTTTGGCAGGCAACAGGAACGTAGCGGGATCTCCACTAACCCTTCATCTCAGCCACCACAGCAGGCTCTGCACCCGTCATGGGAGGCCAGTAAGAAGAGGAAGGAGCAGCAGACTCTGATACTGGCCTTCCAGGGAAAGAAGATCAAGTTTGATGATGATTGAGCTAGCTACATTTCATTACACCCGCCTAATGCCTATACATTGGTAGAGGAAGTACTGGCCAGAGTAGGGGTTGGGGCTAGGGCCTAATTTAGAATGAAGCGTGTGGCTGTATCCCATTAGACTTAAATATCTTCCTTTCTTTGTGTCCTTTCTTCCCTTCATGAAAGGTTATTGAAGGTGACAGCTATTTGGGAGTAAACAATGATCAAGTCCTCATCCCTGATATCTGTCAGTGGTCATGAAACAAAGGATGGACATTAGGGAGTTAGGTGTTTGCATTGAAGTTCTCTGAGCAGGCATTTGTTTCCTATTCCCAATGCTAAGAATAGGTCATTTGTAAAGGGTGTGCTATATTTTACATTCAAAAGGCAAAAAAGGATTACTGTTATCATTCAACAATGTGATCCTGTTGTTGTGTTTTTGGAACTTAGTTTTTGTATTTTGTGTATTTGTTAATATGAGCACATAAAGTAATTCATATATGTCTCAAATTAGCATGGATAAGTCCGCAGTTGTGAAATTCAAGGGTGAAATGTCAAATTCTTTGTTCCTGTGACTGTTTTATGTTGGACTACTAGATTTACTAAAACAAATTTCAAACATTGTTAGTGACTGATCAACTGACGGTGTGAATTGTACATGTTGCATCCAGAATAAATGTTTTCTAATGTAACATTCAGTATGGCATTCATGCACATTAATGACTACATTGCATTTTTATGTTATTTTTGCTAGATGTTAGGGTCACACAGGAAAGTAATCAATGCAAGAATAATCAAGACTTGATACAAGAAGGAACCTTGCATGAAGAATGCAAGGTTTATTAATAATAAATACAATTATTTGTTGGTTGCTTATATTTGTCCTATTTCACAGATGTACTTGTATTATATCTGTATTATATGCAGATATAACCCTCAGGGGTGTGTGCTCAGACCCCTCCTGTACTCCCTGTTCACCCATGACTGCATGGCCAGGCACGACTCCAACACCATCATTAAGTTTGCCGACGACACAACAGTGGGTAGGCCTGATCACCGACAACGATGAGACAGCCTATAGGGAGGAGGTCAGAGACCTGGCTGTGTGGTGCCAGGATAACAACCTCTCCCTCAACGTGACCAAGACAAAGGAGATGATTGTGGACTACAGGAAAAAAAAGAGGACTGAGCACGCCCCCATTCTCATCGACAGGGCTGTAGTGGAACAGGTTGAGAGCTTCAAGTTCCTTGGTGTCCACATCACCAACGAACTATCATGGTCCAAACACACCAAGACAGTCGTGAAGAGGGCACGACAAAGCCTATTCCCCCTCAGGAGACTGAAAAGATTTGGCATGGGTCCTCAGATCCTCAAAAAATTATACAGCTGCACCATCGAGAGCATCCTGACTGGTTGCATCACCGCCTGGTATGGCAACTGCTTGGCCTCTGACCGCAAGGCACTACAGAGGGTACATCACTGGGGCCATGCTTCCTGCCATCCAGGACCTCTATACCAGGCGGTGTCAGAGGAAGGCCCTCAAAATTGTCAAAGACTCCAGCCACCCTAGTCATAGACTGTTCTCTCTGCTACTGCACGGCAAGCGGTACCGGAGTGCCAAGTCTAGGTCCAAAATACTTCTCAATAGCTCAACAGCTTCTACCCCCAAGCTACCCTGACTATTTGCACTTCTCAACACTTTTTTGTTTTATTCTACTTTTTTATTTTAAAAAAAATGCACTGTTGGTTAAGGGCTGTAAGTAAGCATTTCACTGTAATGTCTGCACCTGTTGTATTCGCCGCATGTGGCCAATAACATTTGATTTGATTTGATTTTGAAATGTGTTTTGTGCATGTCCCAAATCCCCCTGAGACACCTTTGGAGAGTTGGGTCACAGTCAGCCATTATCAACGCCAACCCTGGAGCAATTAAGGTTAAGTGCCTTGCTCAAGGGCACATCGACAGATTCTTCACCTTGTCGGATTCAGACTAGCAACCTTTCAGTTACTGCCCCAACGCTCTAACCGCTAGGCTACCTGCCGCCCGTTTGAATCCTATTATAGTCTTATTCCAAAGATAACCAGTTTGTGTGAATAACAGTTGTCAGTGAACCAGTGTGTATTAATCGTATATATATATATATATGGCGCTTACCTGACATGATTGATTTTGACATTCAGCAGACACAAGTACAGGACGTTGCTTTGTGTCGAAAATCCTCACCCATTGGTCAAACACGCCGACGCAATTACGTATAGGGAGACTGCTACGATGGTGACCAATAGCATTCCATATGCAAATCTCGTTTAAATAATTCCCGGGAAATCTGAGTTTCGCGGGAGGGCCCTTCGCGCGTAAACTGCATCCCCTGATTCATTGTCAGCTTCCTGGAGCCATTTTTTTAAGCAGAACGGATCTCGCCACTTAATGAAATCCGTTGCATCTTCACGTTTTAGAAACATATCATTTATACAATTTGAACAAACGGGCATGTAAGATATTAGTGTAACGATATCCCTGATTATTTTGGGTCGAGCCGAGGAGGACTTTGAGAAAAAGTGGTCCAAAGTAGCGGAGGGACAAACGGACATTCAAGCCTTAAGATGAGAAAGGGGGGTGTCCCAGAAAAAGTCCTAATTTCAGGGGTCGGGGGCTCCTCCATGGACCAAAAACAAACGGTTCTGACCCGGTACAGCAATGCGACATATTATCAGATCTTAACACCTCCGCCCTGCCCGAACCAGACTAACAATGTCGGTGTCGTAGACCCGACCGTGAGTCAGCTTTACACTACACCCATCGGGGTGTCTACAAACGGGACAGGACCGCGACCAGCCCTCGGAAGACCCCCGGTAATTCATAACGCGATGGCTCTTTTGGCATACAATATTAAATGCAGTCACATTAATGCAAGGTGACCAGTTAACAAACAACTGTGCATTAGGTTCGCTAACTAGTGAGAACTAGCTAGTGACTAATCCTAGCGATTTGAGTAACGTTAGCTATTTAGCTACTATTGCTAACTAACGTTAGTAGTATAACTTACAGTGCTAGCTTTTTAGCTTAATACAGTACTGTTTTATTGCACATTTCACACGTTGACTCTTTCTGCATGTAGTTTTTTAACGTTAGTTATGTTTTTGTGATGCAGCACTTGTAACTTTTCCCACATGAGATGTCCCTTTTGACAGTGGATTTGCTAGCTAACGTTAGGTTTAGATCCCTAGAGAGTAAGTATACACGCGATGGTTGGATAGCCAACACAGCTAGCTAGATAAGTATGGGCTTGTTTGACACGCTAACGACACTTTAAATCAATCTACCTCGTTGTTTTTCGATATCCAGCAGCAGGCATATTACTAATGTTTTGACCTGCACAAATGATATCGTAAGAATAACCCCCAATCAATCATAAAAAATAAAAGAAATCGGCAAACAAAAACGTGTCTTTTATTTATGGTACCTAGCTAGTAAATGACCATGGGCTAGCTAAAGCATGTTTTTTTTTAAACCACCAGAAAGAAGCTAGGCCGTAAACGACGCTTGGAGGGGGATGGGGTGAATCTACTCCCAATGTTATCCTGTGGGACGCAAGCTTCTTACTCAGCTTGTTGGTTGTGTTTCCCCCATTTTGTAATCCTTCGGTCCAGGTGCTCAAAAGAGCGCTTGTGGGATCAAACTTAAATTATTTACCATAGTCCCCTCGTTGTCATAAAACTGAAAGTACACGAACTATCTTCCACGTCTGTGACGTAGCTAGATGGCTATTATACTATTATTAGCTAGATAGCTATTATTTGCTAGCCAACATGGAGTCATACCATGAAGAAGTCTTAACACATTTCAGATTTGTTGTGATATTCTGAAAGTTTGATATCTTGGAAGCATGCACATGCAAGCTACATGCCACAAACAGCCCATTTTTGAGTTGTGAACTCACACTGAAAAATTAATTTCTGCAAACGCATTGAGGTGGGTAGGTGACTGACTCCAACCGAAACATACTTGACCACAGTTCAAAGAATCAAGCAACTTGCAACATTCATGACAACCAATGTACCTATGTAAAGGAAACAAATCATCAATGTGGATGGAGAGGTGCTATAGCCAATAATGCTCTATAGACCTGCCAGCTTTTCTCCTTCTGAGGTAAATATGACCACTAGGTTTAACTGTCCATGTTTACATGCACACCAGTATCCTGATTATTCGGGATACTCAAGTATTATGTTTTTCAGTTGACGCGTATAAGCATCCTATCCCGTTTATGAGAAACCTGGATAAGATGCCTGGGAAATGCTGATCTAAGACTGGATACTGTGGCATGTAAACCTCTAGTTTTTTCGCTTTCTGCGCAGGCTCAGTTTAGCAAATCATGGGTGTTGTGATGTTTTCATCTGATTGTCAAACAAATCATTTCAAAAAGTAGGCTACCCACACACACAGTTCGATCCACCATAATGAATTTAGTCTACCGTAATGAATTTAGTAGCTACTTTCATCCCTAATTTAGACAATTTTCTGCTTATAATTTCCAACATTTGGTAGGCCGTTTGTTTGTCAACTATAGATACATGCGGCTTCTCTTCTGTCATAACTTGTTGCCCCGTGAGACTAAATAAAGTAGTGCTCAACAGCATGTCTTACACGGATAGAATTAATGCATTAGTAATCTATACTGAACAAAAATATAAACGCAACCGTTTTACTGAGTTACAGTTCATATAAGGAAATCAGTCAATTGAAATGAATGAATTAGGCCCTAATTTATGGATTTCACATGACTGGGCAGGGGTGCAGCTATGGGTGGGCCTGGCAGGGCATAGGCCCATCCACTTGGCAGCCAGGCCCAGCCAATCAGAAAGAGTTTTATCCACACAAAAGGGCTTTATTACAGACATAAATACCCCCCCCCCCGACGATCCCGCAGGTGAAGAAGCCAGATCTGGAGGTCCTATGCTAGTGCGGTTACACGTGGTCTGCGGTTGTGAGGCCGGTTGGATGTACTGCCAAATTCTCTAAAACGACATTGGAGACAGCTTATGGTAGAGAAGTGAATCTAAATCTAAGTGAACATTAAATTCTCTGGCAACGGCTCTGGTGGACATTCCTGCAGTCAGCATGCCAATTGTATGCTCCCTCAAAACTTAAACTGTCACTGGCATTGCGTTGTGACAAAACTGCACATTTTAAAGTGGCCTTTTATTGTCCACAGCACAAGGTGCACCTGTAATGATCGTGCTGTTTAATCAGCTTCTTGATATGGCACATCTGTCAGGTGGATGGGTTATCTTGGCTTCCGGAGAAATGCTCACTAACAGCGATGTAAACAAATTTGTGCACGACATTTGAGAGATGCGCTTTTTGTGCGACTGGAACATTTGGGATTTGTTTTATATCAGCTCAGGAAACATGGGACCAACACTTTACATGTTGTGTTGATATTTTTGTTCAGTGTATTTAACACTGGTAAAGTTCTCTGTTTCTATTAGGGACCGGGGAGAAAACACACTAACTCCAAAACAAAAAGATCGGTCCTGTGCAAAATGTCCAAATGTCATCAGTTTGACCGGTTTTAATGAAATTAAAAGCTGAGAAACACAAAGACTTCAGTTCGTCTTGGGTGCATATTTTGTGTTTGAAATACTGTCTGCTTGCGTAAGTGTCAAATATAACACATTACAAGCGCCTTCACATTTTCTCGAGATGCTGAAAGAAATCAAATTTCTCCGCTTCTGTTCCCGAAACAAAATTTAACATTTGTTGTATAATTTCACTGCATAATACTGCACAAGTGCATATGATATTATGCTACATGTGAGAGGTTATAAGCCTACAGTCAGTGTCCATATTTCAGTTAATATTCCATTTAACCCATGTGAACTTAAATGAGGAATATTCTGTTTATTCATGGAACAGGGATACTCATGAGCGGGATATCAAAGGTGCATGTAAACAGCTTATCCTGAATAAGACCTTAAGTGGGATATGAGCTACTATCTGGAATACTGTATGCATGTGAACGTGGTCATTGTCTCAGGTGGTGGGATCATCGTATTTCAAGCTACACTTCAAATCACCTAATTTGATTCCTGGGCATGTGATTTTATTTGCCCTCAAGTGTTTTTTTTAGACTTATCTGGCATGTCTTGTTGACAGTTTGACAAGAACACGTGGTAGCTCACTAGCTTGCTAATTGTTTTCAAAAAATGATTGAATGTGCTAGCAAGCTAAACAGCTAGCTAGCTAGCTAGTTGAGGCCGTTTGGGCTGGAAAGGAAGTGGAGGGGGAATCGATGGGACAGCCGAGGAAAAACAAAGACAGCCTGAAACAACAGGCTCTCTTCAACAGCCCACAACACCTGCTTCTCTGAATGGCCAGTCACTCCATTGGAGCCGCTCCTCTGAATGGTCAGTCACTCCATTGGAGCCGCTTCTCTGAATGGTCAGTCACTCCATTGGAGCCGCTTCTCTGAATGGTCAGTCACTCCATTGGAGCCGCTCCTCTGAATGGTCAGTCACTCCATTGGAGCCGCTCCTCTGAATGGTCAGTCACTCCATTGGAGCCGCTCCTCTGAATGGTCAGTCACTCCATTGGAGCCGTTCCTCTGCTACTGGTCCTCCATTGACAGGAATGTAGCCCCTTCCTGGGTGATGCCACGGCTGCTGAAAAGAGGGTCTTGGTGTAATACTTCCAAACAAATTGAACAAAAACCTGCATTATTTAAATCCAAACAGCTAGCTGTCAAGCCATAACTTTGCATAACAGGTGCAGACATTACAGTGAAATGCTTACTTACAGCCCTTAACCAACAGTTAAGGGCTGTAAGTAAGCATTTCATTGTAATGTCTGCACCTGTTGTATTCGGCGCATGTGACCAATAAAATTTGATTTGATTTGATCACTATCCTGCAACTCAGAGTCAAGACCACAAGATATAGTGATTAAAAAAAACGGAAGACAAAAAAAAACCCACTTTCCAAATATTTTAAATGTAAACTATTTACAGGTCTCTGCCTAGGCCAACTTCAGGAAGACGATGTGTGCTGTGACCCTTGACCCTTGAGGACTGGTTATTTTCCATCTGAAGTGATCCAGATTTTCAACTTTGTATAACTCTTCTGTCTCAGGCGAAGCGTCGGTTGGAGCTGGAAGAACGGGACCAGTACACCAGTGAGACTATCAGTAAACCCAGAGCTAAGAGAACCACCACACACTCCCTCAGAAGAACCAAGAGTAAGACTCACTGGGGGAGGGGGGACAGTATGGGGGTAGTTTAGTTACCATGCTAAGTGATGTTACATTTTTGTCATCAAGCAGAAACTGTTATCCAGAGTGAATTACAGCTCAGCATTGCTTATCCAGAACGACTTACAGTAACCTCGCGAGCTTACATGAATGGTTCGCTAACTGATAGTGCAGCGGTAATCAGTCTGGTATATGAGGCTAGACTAACTGTGCATTTAGCTCAGTTTAGTAGAAAAAACAACCACCTCTCTTATCTCAATAATCTCTAGTAGCCCCCTCTCATTTGGGTTTACTGAAACCCTCCACTAACTCTAGTAGCCCCCTCTCATTTGGGTTTACTGAAACCCTCCACTAACTCCAGTAGTCTACTGAAACCCTCCACTAACTCTAGTAGTCTACTGAAACCCTCCACTAACTCTAGTAGTCTACTGAAACCCTCCACTAACTCCAGTAGTCTACTGAAACCCTCCACTAACTCCAGTAGTCTACTGAAACCCTCCACTAACTCCAGTAGTCTACTGAAACCCTCCACTAACTCCAGTAGTCTACTGAAACCCTCCACTAACTCTAGTCTACTGAAACCCTCCACTAACTCTGGTAGTCTACTGAAACCCTCCACTAACTCCAGTAGTCTACTGAAACCCTCCACTAACTCTAGTAGTCTACTGAAACCCTCCACTAACTCTGTTAACACAGGGTTTACCAAACTTGGTCCTAGGGCCTCCCTGGGTGCATGTTTTGGTTTTTGTCCTAACACTACAATAATCAAAGCTTGATGATGAGTTGGTTATTTGAATCAGCTGTGTAGTGCTAGGGCAAAAACCAAAACGTGCACCCGGGGAGGGGGGAGGGGGGGCCAGGACCGAGTTTGGGAAACCCTGTGTTAACTAACCCATTGCCTCTCCCTCATATCCTGTCTGTTAACTAACCCATCTCCTCTCCCTCCAGCTCCTGTCTGTTAACTAACCCATCTCCTCTCCCTCCAGCTCCTGTCTGTTAACTAATCCATCTCCTCTCCCTCCATCTCCTGTCTGTTAACTAACCCATCTCCTCTCCCTCCAGCTCCTGTCTGTTAACTAACCCATCCCCTCTCCCCTCCCTCCAGCTCCTGTCTGTTAACTAACCCATCTCCTCTCCCCTCCCTCCAGCTCCTGTCTGTTAACTAACCCATCTCCTCTCCCTCCAGCTCCTGTCTGTTAACTAACCCATCTCCTCTCCCTCCAGCTCCTGTCTGTTAACTAACCCATCCCCTCTCCCCTCCCTCCAGCTCCTGTCTGTTAACTAACCCATCTCCTCTCCCTCCAGCTCCTGTCTGTTAACTAACCCATCTCCTCTCCCCTCCCTCCAGCTCCTGTCTGTTAACTAACCCATCTCCTCTCCCCTCCCTCCAGCTCCTGTCTGTTAACTAACCCATCTCCCCCCCCCCTCCAGCTCCTGTCTGTTAACTAACCCATCTCATCTCCCCTCCCTCCAGCTCCTGTCTGTTAACTAACCCATCTCCTCTCCCCCTCCCTCCAGCTCCTGTCTGTTAACTAACCCATCTCCTCTCCCCCTCCCTCCAGCTCCTGTCTGTTAACTAACCCATCTCCCCCCCCTCCCCCCCAGCTCCTGTCTGTTAACTAACCCATCTCCCCTCCCTCCAGCCCCTGTCTGTTAACTAACCCCCCCCCCCCCCCCCCCCCAGCTCCTGTCTGTTAACTAACCCATCTCCCCCCCCAGCTCCTGTCTGTTAACTAACCCATCTCCCCCCCCCAGCTCCTGTCTGTTAACTAACCCATCTCCTCCCCCCCCCCCCAGCTCCTGTCTGTTAACTAACCCATCTCCTCTCCCCTCCCTCCAGCTCCTGTCTGTTAACTAACCCATCTCCTCTCCCCTCCCTCCAGCTCCTGTCTGTTAACTAACCCATCTCCCCCCCCCTCCAGCTCCTGTCTGTTAACTAACCCATCTCATCTCCCCTCCCTCCAGCTCCTGTCTGTTAACTAACCCATCTCCTCTCCCCCTCCCTCCAGCTCCTGTCTGTTAACTAACCCATCTCCTCTCCCCTCCCCCCAGCTCCTGTCTGTTAACTAAACCACCCCCCCCCCCCCAGCTCCTGTCTGTTAACTAACCCATCTCCCCCCCCCTCCAGCTCCTGTCTGTTAACTAACCCATCTCATCTCCCCTCCCTCCAGCTCCTGTCTGTTAACTAACCCATCTCCTCTCCCCCTCCCTCCAGCTCCTGTCTGTTAACTAACCCATCTCCTCTCCCCCTCCCTCCAGCTCCTGTCTGTTAACTAAACCATCCCCCCCAGCTCCTGTCTGTTAACTAACCCATCTCCTCTCCCCTCCCTCCAGCTCCTCCCTCCCCGTTAGAGAAGACCAGGTATGACACCTCTCTAGGACTCCTGACCCAGAAGTTTCTCCAGCTGCTGGGCCAGTCCAGTGACGGGGTGGTGGATCTCAACCGGGCCGCGGAGTCCCTCAAGGTCCAGAAGAGACGCCTCTATGACATCACCAACGTACTGGAGGGGGTGCATCTCATCAAGAAGAAGTCCAAGAATAACATCCAGTGGATGTGAGTAGGGGGGGGGGGGGGGTCTGTGTACGACCAAGTTGTATTGCACTGGCCTGGTTAGAAATGCACCATAGTTGCTGGAACCGTGCTGTAAAGGACAATATCCGAGCCGTTAAGATTGGAGTCGGCACGGCAGTGCGACGGGTGTAACGTGTGTGAAAGAATGTGTGCGTGGAATGTGTGTTCTCTCCCATTTGAGTGTTAAATGTGTTCTCTCGTGTGTGTTTAAACATGTGTTCTCCTCCTGTGTGTTTAAACATGTGCTCTCCTCCTGCGCTCTCCTCCTGTGCTCTCCTCCTGTGTTCTCCTCCTGTGCTCTCCTCCTGTGTGTTTAAACATGTGCTCTCCTCCTGCGCTCTCCTCCTGTGCTCTCCTCCTGCGCTCTCCTCCTGTGCTCTCCTCCTGCGCTCTCCTCCTGTGCTCTCCTCCTGTGTGTTTAAACGTGCCGTTCTCTGTGCAGGGGCTGTAGCCTGTCTCAAGAGGGAGTGGCCAGTGTCCAGACCCCTGGGTCTGTGGGTAAAGAACTGCTGGAGTTGACCCAAGAGGAGAAGAGACTGGATGAACTCATACACTCCTGCACACTCATCGTCCAACAGATGACTGAAGACACACCCACAAGGAAATAGCCTTCCTTTACAACCCTGCTGTGTGGATGTAATGGTGTGTGTGTGTGTGTGTGTGTGTGTGTGTGTGTGTGTGTGCTCTTGTCCTGTGTGTGAATCGGTTTGCGTTTACAGTTTATTTATTTATTTCTCAGCACACTTGTGTTTTTAAGTGTGTTTTTGTCCTGTGTGTGTTCTTGTCCAGAGTGTGTGACTACTCTTTCCTTAACCTCTGGGTACGTTTGCGTACATATCGTATGATGACGTGAAAAGGATTCCTAGTCTGAATGACCAGACAGTCATCATGGTCAAAGCCCCTGCTGAAACCAGACTGGAGGTGCCAGACCCTGCTGAGGTACACACACACACACACACACACACACACACACACACACACACACACACACACACACACACACACACACACACACACACACACACACACACACACACACACACACACACACACACACACACACACACACACACACACACACACAGAGACACACACACACACAGACACACACACACACACAGACACACACACACCCCCACCCACACCCACACACACCACACACACACACCCACACACACCCACACACACACACACACACACACAGACACACACACACACACACACACACAGACACACACACAGACACACACCCACACACACCATAAATAGAGACCAAGCCGTGATCGTGGTCACACTTCCTCTAGTGTCCAGTCCCTGCAGACAGTTATTGATTGGCTGATTCTGCAGACAGTTATTGATTGGCTAATTTGACATACTATTGTGTATATATATAGTGCATGTGGACAGCCTTTCAAATTAGTGGATTCTATTTCAGCCGCATCCGTTGCTGACAGGTGTATAAAATCGATCACACAGCCATGCAATCTGCATAGAGAAACATTGGCAGTAGAAGTTCTAGATGATTCTGTGCTTCCAACTTTGTGGCAACAGTTTGGGGAAGGCCCTTTCCTGTTTCAGAATGACAATGCCCCCGTGCACAAAGCGAGATCCATACAGAAATGGTTTGTCGAGATCGGTGTGGAAGAACTTGACTGGCCTGCACAGAGGCCTGACCTCAACCCCATCGAACACCTTTGGGATGAATTGGCACGTCGACTGTGAGCCAGGCCTAATGGCCCAACATCAGTGCCCGACCTCACTAATGCTATTGTGGCTGAATGGAAGCAAGTCCACGCAGAAATGTTCCAACATCTAGTGGAAAGCCTTCCCAGAAGAGTGGAGGCTGTTATAGCAGCAAAGGAGGGGACCAACTCCATATTAATGCGCATGATTTTGGAATGAGATTTTCGACATGCAGGTGTCCACATACCTTTGGTCATGTAGTGTATAATTGGTTGATTAATTTATTGATTGACCTATCAGAGTCTCCAGGTCCACTTGAGCAGCACCCAGGGTCCAATAGAAGTCTTCCTGTGCTCTGATGATCACGCCCCCTCCTCCCCGCTGAAAAACAACTCGACGCTGAACGGAAATGGACATCCCCCCTCATCTTCATCGTATGTCAATGGAAACTCCTCATCCTTCCTCAAGGTGTCACAAGGTGAGCCCATAGACTCAGATAGACATCGCGTCATTGTATCTGTCCCGTTATGACGTCTGTGGGCACGGGAAGCACCATTGAGGCCATCTCCATTTTGAAGTAGTCTGTTTTCTTCTTCCAATACTTATGAGTTGGCAAACAAACTGAAAGGGTGCGTACTGCCACCTGTAGTTTTTGAGCAGGTATAAAGCCACGGTGTACTTCCGCCTACAGCTATGGAGTGTTTGCTGACAAGTATAATTATTTGGCTGATCCCTCTTGTTCACCTGGCTGGAATCATGTGATCTTTCCTTAAAACCCATTTGAAGTCGCGCCCAGTTGACTACTTCAAAATGATCAAAGTCCTCAATGGTGCTGCCCATGCTTAAACAGAGTCCTAGAGTCCTCTCTATCTATCTCTATGGGTGAGCTAAACCTTGAGACCTAATTCTGTGGTGGGTTGGTTATTTGGGTGAACTATTTTCTTTCTTTCACTCACTCTGTTTTTCTCCCTCTTGCTCTCTACCCATCTCTCACCAGAGGGTAGTAACTCCGCCGGTGACTCCAGTAACGGTTTATCCAACGCCCTGTCCAGGCTCCCAGCATGCTCAGCGGTGACGGTCACTCCTGTCTCCCCCCTGCCCTCCTCCCTCTCCTCCCTCCTCCCCCTCCAGGACGTCGACCAGGAGCCCTTCATCCCCCTCTCCCCCTCCCTCCCCCTCTCCCCCGGGGGGGATGACTACCTGCTCAGCCTGGGGGAAGACGAAGGCATCAGCGACCTGTTCTCCTACGATCTGGACCGGCTTCCACTAGACGACCTGCTCTGTAATTGAGTGAAATGGAAACTCAGCGGCCATTCTGGGGGTTTTGAAGCCATTTTGGAGCCAGACTCATGGTCCCAATGTGGTCGTTTTTTACAGTTATAAATAACTAGTTTAGAGCCCAGTGGGCTCTATGGAATGCAGCTCAGCAGCCATTTTGGAGACAGACTTTGTTTTCTTGACCTTGTTGACTGGACTTCTCATAGAGAACCTGCTGTGTAATTGACCCCTGGCCAGTGATGAGAGAAAGGAATTACCTGCTCTTGGTATAGAGTTGATCAAAGGAAGTAAGCCTGTTTCCATTCAGACACTTCCTGTAGGGGAGAATTCTGTGGCCTAAAGAACGGACAAACCCCTTCTCAAAAGCCTGCCTTTCTGGTCTGTCCGACACTTGCACTGACAGGCAAAACAACATCCCACACACATCACTCCCCATAGCGGACTTCTCTTAATGAACTGTTCTCGTCTGATTGTCCCTACAGACATATACAGCACCAGTCAAAAGTTTGGACACCTACTCATTCAAGTGTTATTATTATTTTCTTCTATTTTCTACATTGTAGAATAATAGTGAAGACATCAACTATGAAATAGCACATATGGAATCATGTAGTAACCAAAAAGTGATAAACAAATCAAAATAGATTTTAGATTCTTCAAAGTAGCCATCCTTTGCCTTGATGACAGCTTTGCACACTCTTGGCATTCATGTCTGAAGGTAATGATGGACTGTCTTTTCTCTTTGCTTATTTGAGCTGTTCTTGCCATAATATGGACTTGGTCTTTTACCAAATAGGGCTATCTTTTGTATACTCCCCCTACCTTGTCACAACACAACTGATTGGCTCAAACGCATTAAGAAGGAAAGAAATTCCACAAATTAACTTTTAACAAGGCACACCTGTTAATTGAAATGCATTCCAGGTGACTATCTCATGAAGCTGGTTGAGAGAATGCCAAGAGTGTGCAAAGCTGTCATCAAGTCAAACGGTGGCTACTTTGAAGAATCTCATATAAAATATATTTTTGGAGTTACTACATGATTCCATGTAGGTTATGGATGTTAACCCCCTGGACTCAGATTCTTACCCATATCTACAATTGTGTGACTGTTATCTGTGAACTTGTGTTTTATAATGTGATGTAGTGGACCCTAGGATAGGTCCTGGTTCTCAGTTCACCAGAGTGGAACAGACCTGATATCTATGCCCCAGGATGGTGATGTCTGCCTGGGCATCGATTTTTGCGAGTCCCCTGGTCTTCCACATGGAGCCTTCTGACACAATACTGACTGGTATTGTTTGGATAACCACAGTATGTAGTGAAAGATGACCCTAGGATGCGTCAGTTCTCCTGATGCAACGGTTTACTACACATATTTGTGTATGTTTTTTTTGTTGAGAGGAGGACGTGAATATTGCTCCTGTTTACCTGTGTCCTCTACTGCCATCCATAAACTGCATCAATATCCAGCGCACTCACTCTCTCTCTCTCTCTCACACACACACACACACACACACACACACACACACACACACACCTATAAGAGTCACGTGGACGAGCCCCCATTTTGTTTTAGCCACTACAGCCATGCTACCACCCATTTTACTTATTGAATAACTAACTTATGAACCAACTCTTGGCTTCAGTCATTTCTCAGGGTTCCCAAATAGCTTTCTACATGAAATACAATTTTTGTTGCTTAATTAAAATATACAAATGGATTCTAATGAATGTTTTTGTGCCAGATATTTTAATGAGTTAAAATGTTTTTTTGTTTTGTTTTTTTACCACATTAACCCATTGATGAAAAATGTAGATCAACTTTTTAATTTACCCTTCGATTGGTATAGACATGTAAACTTTAGACTACCCAACCGTACTACTAATCGCTAATACTAAAATATGATCCGCTTTCGATTGGGGGCATTGCTTGTCTTTGAGGGCTAAACCTACTTGGTTTTGGAGCAGTGCTTTACCAGATGACACCCTAGTTCCTTTGTGTAGTGTACGACTTTTAAGGGTTAATGACAGAACTTACCAAGAAGTCATTTTGAGTCAATTGACTGATATGACAGTATGTCGGAGAACAGACATGTCCTGAATGGAACTATATGCTCTATTGTCGCCTACAGTAATGGGTATTTTAAATGTAAGCCATTCTAAGGGACTGTACCAGAAGCTGCTTTTTAAGGCAGTCAGGCGATGGCCTTGGCTACCAGTCTGGAGATGGCCTTGGCTACCCGTCTGGAGATGGCCTTGGCTACCAGTCTGGAGATGGCCTTGGCTACCCGTCTGGAGATGGCCTTGGCTACCAGTCTGGAGATGGCCTTGGCTACCAGTCTGGAGATGGCCTTGGCTACCAGTCTGGAGATGGCCTTGGCTACCAGTCTGGAGATGGCCTTGGCTACCAGTCTGGAGATGGCCTTGGCTACCAGTCTGGAGATGGCCTTGGCTACCAGTCTGGAGATGGCCTTGGCTACCAGTCTGGAGATGGCCCTGGCTACCAGTCTGGAGATGGCCTTGGCTACCAGTCTGGAGATGGCCTTGGCTACCAGTCTGGAGATGGCCCTGGCTACCAGTCTGGAGATGGCCTTGGCTACCAGTCTGGAGATGGCCTTGGCTACCAGTCTGGAGATGGCCTTGGCTACCAGTCTGGAGATGGCCTTGGCTACCAGTCTGGAGATGGCCTTGGCTACCAGTCTGGAGATGGCCCTGGCTACCAGTCTGGAGATGGCCTTGGCTACCAGTCTGGAGATGGCCTTGGCTACCAGTCTGGAGATGGCCCTGGCTACCAGGCGATGGCCTTGGCTACCAGTCTGGAGATGGCCCTGGCTACCAGGCGATGGCCTTGGCTACCAGTCTGGAGATGGCCCTGGCTACCAGTCTGGAGATGGCCTTGGCTACCCGTCTGGAGATGGCCTTGGCTACCAGTCTGGAGATGGCCTTGGCTACCCGTCTGGAGATGGCCTTGGCTACCAGTCTGGAGATGGCCTTGGCTACCAGTCTGGAGATGGCCTTGGCTACCAGTCTGGAGATGGCCCTGGCTACCAGTCTGGAGATGGCCTTGGCTACCAGTCTGGAGATGGCCCTGGCTACCAGTCTGGAGATGGCCTTGGCTACCAGTCTGGAGATGGCCCTGGCTACCAGGCGATGGCCTTGGCTACCAGTCTGGAGATGGCCCTGGCTACCAGTCTGGAGATGGCCTTGGCTACCAGTCTGGAGATGGCCCTGGCTACCAGTCTGGAGATGGCCTTGGCTACCAGTCTGGAGATGGCCTTGGCTACCCGTCTGGAGATGGCCTTGGCTACCAGTCTGGAGATGGCCCTGGCTACCAGTCTGGAGATGGCCTTGGCTACCCGTCTGGAGATGGCCTTGGCTACCAGTCTGGAGATGGCCCTGGCTACCAGTCTGGAGATGGCCTTGGCTACCAGTCTGGAGATGGCCCTGGCTACCAGGCGATGGCCTTGGCTACCAGTCTGGAGATGGCCCTGGCTACCAGTCTGGAGATGGCCCTGGCTACCAGTCTGGAGATGGCCCTGGCTACCAGTCTGGAGATGGCCTTGGCTACCAGTCTGGAGATGGCCTTGGCTACCAGTCTGGAGATGGCCTTGGCTACCAGTCTGGAGATGGCCTTGGCTACCAGTCTGGAGATGGCCCTGGCTACCAGTCTGGAGATGGCCTTGGCTACCAGTCTGGAGATGGCCTTGGCTACCAGTCTGGAGATGGCCTTGGCTACCAGTCTGGAGATGGCCTTGGCTACCAGTCTGGAGATGGCCCTGGCTACCAGTCTGGAGATGGCCTTGGCTACCAGTCTGGAGATGGCCTTGGCTACCAGTCTGGAGATGGCCTTGGCTACCAGTCTGGAGATGGCCTTGGCTACCAGTCTGGAGATGGCCCTGGCTACCAGTCTGGAGATGGCCTTGGCTACCAGTCTGGAGATGGCCCTGGCTACCAGTTTGTTTCTGCATTGTTTGTATTGACAGGGAGTTGACATGGTGGCACCAAAAGGTCTTCCTCCCAGGTGTACCTCCATGCCTGTACAGCACAACATGTTCATATGAGGTTGCCTCGGGTCTGAAGTTGTGCCTTTTTTTTGTTCCGTGTGAGTCATGTCTGTGTGCTTGAGTTGTGTTCTAGCCTGGTTTACTAGCCTGGTGACAGCTCTGTTTGTGTTATCGCGTCAACTCTTTGTCATAATTACGAACATGTTGACACGATGGCACAAACATATGGGACCTTGGCTACAATGAAGTAGGAAATGCAGCCGTCTATTTATTTCATCCTCCAATACTGTACTGAATTGCGATAACTACTCTGCTGCCCCGAGGAGTAGGGTGACGTTGCCCCTGGATGCTGATCGTGGGTCCGTTTTTGCATTTCCCCCACTAAATGTTAGGCTAGGAATCTGATCCTAGATATGTACCTAGGGGAAACTGCACCTCTGTTCATGACTTTATCAGTCTTTTTTTTTTTCTCTGCAGTTTTCCTTTCTAGATCGTGGCCTCTTCTATTAAGTTTTCATTATGATATGAATGACGGCTTTATTAAGACACGTTAAGATGTTTGATTTATGGATTTTCCTAACATGAATTGCTGTTTCTACCCACCGTCCAGCGATACGATGCCTAGCTTAAACCAGAACTATGTATTTAGTTAGGACGTGTAGGATTCTGCCGTTACATGACACTACAACAGTTTATGGCAGCAATGTTAACCTCCCCATTTAACATGGGACATTTTTAAACAATTCTACACTGAACGAAAAATGAACGCAACATGTTGGTTTCATGAGCTGAAATAAAAGTTCCCAGAAAGGTTCCATATGCACAAAAAGCTTATTTCTCTCAAATTTTGGTGCACGAATTTGTTTACATCCCTGTTAGTGAGCATTTCTCCTTTGCCAAGATAATCCATCCACCTGATAGTTGTGGCATATCAAGAAGCTGATTAAACGGCATGATCATTACACAGGTGCACCTTGTGCTGGGGACAATACAAGGCCACTCTTAAAATGTGCATTTTTTTTATCACACAACACAATACCACAGATGTGTCTAGTTTTGAGGGAGCGTGCAATTGGCATGCTGACTGCAGGAATGTCCACCAGAGCTACTGCCAGAGAATTGAATGTTGATTTCTCTACCATAAGCCGCCTCCAACGTCGTTTTTGAGGATTTGGCAGTAGGTCCACGAGTATGGTGTCATGTGGGCGAGCGGTGGGGTTATGGGATGGGCAGGCATAAGCTATGGACAACGAACACAATTGCATTTTATCAATGGCAATTTGAATGCACAGAAATACCGTGACGAGATCCTGAGGCCCATGTTTTATTTTTTAAATTTATTTTTTGCTATCTGTGACCAACAGATGCATGTCTGTATTCCCAGTCATGTGAAATCCATAGATTATGGCCTAATGAATTTATTTTTGATTTGACTGATTTCCTCATGAACTGTAACTCAGTCAAATCAATTAAATTGTTGCATGTTGCGTTTTATATTTTTGTTCAGTATATGTGACAACGTCTCCTTTTAGCAGAAAAATGTTTTGGCTTTTTTTACTTTTTGAATTCTTGTTCAGGTTGCGTACGGTGTGAATATGGGTTGATCCCTTTTTGGAGATCATGTCCCAGCTCTTAGAAATGTCATTTTAGATAATAGAAATATGTTTGTTTTAGGACTACTTGATCAAGAAATATGTTTTAGCCTTTTTATAACAAGCATTGGTTGATTTTTAAAACGTTTCCTAAATGCACAAACCAATCGGGAAACCAGTTGTCGTTCTATTCTCCCTGGAGCATTCTGGAGGAATGTTGAGTGAGGCTACAATTCAATCAAAGCAGTCATAAATATTCACTCCATTTCTTTGTTTACAAACTACAGCCTGCACACACAAAATGTATTTTTCTGAAAGATGCATCCAGTTGTCTTTTTTTCTCTACCCAAAACCAGATGAGGATTTTATTTCACCGTGGTGAAAACCGAGCTTCTGCATAAGTACTAGCGTAGGAGGTAAAACCCGGGCTGAATGTCAGGCTGTTCCGTTGACATTTGAGATGCATCCTAGGCATGTTGTCATCAAGCCTTATTCTTAGGATATCATTCATAGGAAAATCCACTGATGCCCACACAGAGATGGGTTGTTCTTTGTCTGTTTGGGAATCTGTTTTGTATTTTGTGTGGATTTATGTTTAAAAATTGAAATGGATTAATAGTGTTAATAAATGTACCACACTTTATATATTCATTTCTTGAGTGGCCTGACCGCTGTGCTGTCTACTATATTAGGCGGAGAGGAAGATGCGAAGCGAGAGTGTTAACTTGGCCCAAAATCTGTCATCTCTGGTAGGTGGTGTTTTCTCCACTCACCACACAATGAGTTTTGTGTGGAGGTCAATTAGTGTCGAATCTGGTTAAGAACAAGTGGAATGGCTTATTTGCTACGTGGGTCTTATAGAGCCCCACAGTGGATGTGTCATAATACCCATAAAAACTAGCGGTTAAACGGAAATGGTTCCAATCGTTTTTCCACCACTTCATTTTTCCCATGGGGTTTTAGAACCACTTGAGGTCTGTGTTTCGTGTAGGCTTGCCCTGGCGTGACGTTTTGATAACCATGTAAATCTCTCTCGGACAAGGTGACTTTTATCAATATATTACGCACTATTTACTCTCCGATTTGAAAAATGCTAATTAGCATAAAAGTGAATGACATCACTCAAGACTACAAATCCCTGCAATCTCCTGCACGTCCTCTCTAGCAGACCGCCTTGCTAACAGGTATTGTGTCAATTAAAAACTTGCACAAGACATTACACAGAATTGTCAATTTTAAATAAATGTAGCCAATTTATCCATTACTAAAGTTAACATTAGATAGCTAATCCAGATGATCTTACCTTTGCCTCGATTCGGCTGTCTCGTCCAGAGCGTGGCATTTGTCAGGGTTAAATGCGGAAGGGGCTTAGCTGGGGGGGGGGGAGTGTGGTAGAGTAAGGGGGTCAGGAGGACAAGGGGTTGGTTAGTGTAGGATTAGTATAGGAGGACAACGGGGTTAGTTAGTGTAGGATTAGTATAGGAGGACAGGGGGTTAGTTAGTGTGGGATTAGTATAGGAGGACAGGGGGTTAGTTAGTGTAGGATTAGTATAGGAGGACAAGGGGGTTAGTTAGTGTAGGATTAGTATAGGAGGACAGTATTTAGTATTTCTTTAGTATCCCCAGTAGTTGTTGCCAAGGCAGCAGCTACTCTTCCTTGGGTCCCAACAGGAAGAGATGCTCTTCCACCTCCACCCTCCTCGTCTCCTGGGTGAAGATCTAGGATCAGCTTCCCCTCCTCCAATCCTAACCTTAAGAAGGGTGGGGGGTGGTAGCCTCACTAGCCTATAGGTTAGATTTAAGGATTTACTCTTTACAGTGAGAAATGGTTTGTGGATATATAGAGGCTATTTCCCAAATCTCTCCTTCCTCCCAAAGTGTGCACTTGTTCACTCCCACTTCACTGATTTTTTGGAAGGAAATGATGACTGGCAGGGCTGGCCCTAGGCGTAAGTGACACAAGCTACTGCTTAGAGCCCCGCGGCCAGTTTTGGGAACTCAGTCGGGGTCTCAACATACCGTTGAGAGTTAGAATACTAGAATGCACAAGGTGCAATTTCGACATTTGGTTATGCTTTAGCAGTTTTTTTTCTTTTCTTGTTACAGTGGGGAGAACAAGTATTTGATACACTGCCGATTTTTGCAGGTTTTCCTACTTACAAAGCATGTAGAGGTCTGTAATTTTTATCATAGGTGCACTTCAACTGTGAGAGACGGAATCTAAAACAAAAATCCAGAAAATCACATTGTATGATTTTTAAGTAATTCATTTGCATTTTATTGCATGACATAATTATTTGATCACCTACCAACCAGTAAGAATTCCAGCTCTCACAGACCTGTTAGTTTTTCTTTAAGAAGCCCTCCTGTTCTCCACTCATTACCTGTATTAACTGCACCTGTTTGAACTCGTTACCTGTATAAAAGACACCTGTCCACACACTCAATCAAACAGACTCCAACCTCTCCACAATGGCCAAGACCAGAGAGCTGTGTAAGGACATCAGGGATAAAATTGTAGACCTGCACAAGGCTGGGATGGGCTACAGGACAATAGGCAAGCAGCTTGGTGAGAAGGCAACAACTGTTGGCACAATTATTAGAAAATGGAAGAAGTTCAAGATGACGGTCAATCACCCTCGGTCTGGGGCTCCATGCAAGATCTCACCTCGTGGGGCATCAATGATCATGAGGAAGGTGAGGGATCAGCCCAGAACTACACGGCAGGACCTGGTCAATGACCTGAAGAGAGCTGGGACCACAGTCTCAAAGAAAACCATTAGTAACACACTACGCTGTCATGGATTAAAATCCTGCAGCGCACGCAAGGTCCCCCTGCTCAAGCCAGCGCATGTCCAGGCCCGTCTGAAGTTTGCCAATGAACATCTGGATGATCCAGAGGAGGAATGGGAGAAGGTCATGTGGTCTGATGAGACAAAAATAGAGCTTTTTGGTCTAAACTCCACTCGCCGTGTTTGGAGGAAGAAGAAGGATGAGTACAACCCCAAGAACACAATCCCAACCGTGAAGCATGGAGGTGGAAACATCATTCTTTGGGGATGCTTTTCTGCAAAGGGGACAGGACGACTGCACCGTATTGAGGGGAGGATGGATTGGGCCATGTATCGCGAGATCTTGGCCAACAACCTCCTTCCCTCAGTAAGAGCATTGAAGATGGGTCGTGGCTGGGTCTTCCAGCATGACAACGACCCGAAACACACAGCCAGGGCAACTAAGGAGTGGCTCCGTAAGAAGCATCTCAAGGTCCTGGAGTGGCCTAGCCAGTCTCCAGACCTGAACCCAATAGAAAATCTTTGGAGGGAGCTGAAAGTCCATATTGCCCAGCGACAGCCCCGAAACCTGAAGGATCTGGAGATGGTCTGTATGGAGGAGTGGGCCAAAATCCCTGCTGCAGTGTGTGCAAACCTGGTCAAGACCTACAGGAAACGTATGATCTCTGTAATTGCAAACAAATGTTTCTGTACCAAATGTTAAGTTCTGCTTTTCTGATGTATCAAATACTTATGTCATGCAATAAAATGCAAATTAATTACTTAAAAATCATACAATGTGATTTTCTGGATTTTTGTGAAGTGTACCTATGATAAAAATTACAGACCTCTACATGCTTTGTAAGTAGGAAAACCTGCAAAATCGGCAGTGAATCAAATACTTATTCTCCCCACTGTATGTCAATCACTGACAGTCACTCAATAAGCCCATGTCAGCTAACATATATATATTTTATGTTAGTCTAGCCAGCTATCTAAACTTGTGGTAATCATGGTCAAATTACCGAAACAGGCACATAGAGCACATGTCCAGGGGGCCCTGACCTCCAGGGGCCCCCAATGATTTTGTTAATCACTCTCACTCAGATAGTGGTATAAGTCACGGCAGTGTAGAACTGCAGGAAATTCACTTAAAACTGCAAAAATAGGTCTGGTCCTGATGACTGGTATAAAACTCCCACTAGCGCATGCTTCAACCCATCCAATGCTTTTAACATGGGAAGTAGTGGGGCGAGTGCACACTTCATGAGAAGTTAGGGCAGGAGGGGGGACAGGGAAATAGAGTTTAGGATACAAGGCCCCTCTTTGTGCAGGTCTGGCCAAGGCATCTGGTAGTGATCAAAATGGCTGCCTCGAGAGAATACGGTCGAACTCCTACACAGTACTCAGGTCAGAACAACACACTGCTTTACAGAGGAGGACAGTGATGCTCCAATAGGTTGGGTGTTATAGCGCAGGGTTGGGCCCTACTGTTATGGACAGGAGGTATATTCTACTGCACTACTTGGTCATGTGAATTCTACTACATGGGTTCGATTCCCACGGGGGGGGCCAGTATGAAAAATAAATACAAATAATAATGTATGCACTCGCTCTGGATAAGAGCGTCTGCTAAATGACTAAAATGTAATGTCATGTACATGCTAACTAACCCTGCCCCTTATGAGTGGGACCCAGAGTTATCCCTGTCCATGAAGGGCCCAGAGTTATCCCCGTCCATGAAGGGCCCAGAGTTATCCCCGTCCATGAAGGACCCAGAGTTATCCCTGTCCATGAATGGCCCAGAGTTATCCCTGTCCATGAAGGGCCCAGAGTTATCCCTGTCCATGAATGACCCAGAGTTATCCCTGTCCATGAAGGACCCAGAGTTATCCCTTTTCATGAATGACACAAAGTTATCCCTGTCCATGTAGGATCCAGAGTTATCCCTGTCCATGAAGTACCCAGAGTTATCCCTGTCCATGAAGGGCCCAGAGTGTTTACTGGTCAGATCAGGTGGTCAAGTTGCCGCCAGTCGACAGACAGCAGTCTGATGGCATCACCTTATAATGTCATATTAAACCTAGACACTAGGGGGCAGTCTGCTCTCACAGAAGGTTGTGGAGAAGAAACATCAGAAGCCATTCCTAAGCAACCAACAGTGTTTTGTCCTCTCGTTTTACCCTTGAATTGAATTGGCAGCCAACCTGAACTACATGATGTCTTGGTTTTACAGTCTGTTACAATGCAATACAGCAACAATATCATCTGAACCAACAGGAGTACTATGCCCTTTCCATGGTTTTATACAATCATTCAAGACCATCAGACAAAAGTCTGGGCTCATTGCTCAGGCCAGTGATGTATATATTAAACACGTGGATATATATGTGTATGGCTCATGCTCATACCACTTGTAGAAATGAACTAACTATTCCATGGGTCGACACAGAGTGAAAGTCTATGAATGGATTTGGGATATTTCTACCCTTTTATTTGTTTGTGAATAATTTGCTTTCACCATCAAGTACCACGTGTGTCTGTATGTGTGTCTTTGTGTGTGTGTGTGTGTGTGTGTGTCTTTGTGTGTATGTGTGTGTGTGTGTGTTTGTCTGTGTGTGTGTGTGTGTGTGTCTTTGTGTGTATGTGTGTGTGTGTGTATGTGTGTGTGTGTGCATTAACACCTGACCTCTTCTTGTACCTATCTCCCTCTCTCTCCATACATCCCTCCCTCTCTCTGCCTCCCTCCACCCCTCCCTCCCTCCCTCCCTCAACCCCTCTGTCCCTCCTGCTCTCTTTGTCTGTGTGATAGCAGCCTGAAGCACCCAGCAGCCTACAACTCGATGATGTAATCCAGTAGGTCTATACTGCAGTCCCGTAGGTGGCCATAGATGGCAGTGTTGTCCCCCTGAATCCCCTTCAGACGAACCCTAACCCAGTTCCCTACTTTCCCTGGCTCACACACAGACACTAAGTTCATAGAAAGTCACTGTTGTTATCTATCTTTGTTGTTCTTCTTTGTTTCGTTTGTTTGTTTGTTCTGTTATTTTGACAGACAGGCTTATTTGCATTTATACAACGGGTGGGTCTAATCCTGAATGCTGATTGGTTAAAACCACATCTAGACATTGTCTTATTTGCATATGAAAACCACAGGAGTGAATATAGAATCAGATCAGAACACAGCATCTCTTCCTACCTCAGCATGGGTATAAGATCAATCAAATGTCATTTCTATAGACAACACAGGATCCATCAATACCTTATCTTCTCATCTTTAGGTCCAAGATACATGATCTGATCGTCATCTCAAACAGATTGTCCTCGGTTCAGCTGCAGCGTGTGTCTGTTGTATGAGCGCGTGTACTGTATGTGGAAGGTCGGCGGAAGTATATCTAAAGTCTGATGGATCGCACTCCTATCTCGCGATGTGTGTGTATCTGGCTGTGTGTGTGTGTGTGTGTGTGTGTGTGTGTGTTCACTGTTTCATTCACAAAAAAAAAAAAAATGTTCTAGAGTGTCACTGGCTGAGGTTGAGCTACGCTACACGACGCCGTGCTCTCCGCGGCCTATTGGAAGAGAGCAGTAGTGCTCTTCTCTCTCTCTCTCTCTCTCTCTCTCTCTCTCGCTCTCTCTCTCTCTCTCTCTGTCTCTCTGTCTCTCTCTCTCTGTCTCTCTCTCTCTCTTTCTCTCTCTCTCTCTCTCTCTCTCTCTCTCTGTCTCTCTCTCTCTCTCTCTCTCTCTCTCTCTCTCATTCTCTCTCTCTCTCTCTCTCTCTCTCTCTCTCTCTCTCTCTCTCTCTCTCTCTCTCTCTCAATTCAATTCAATTCAATTTAAAGGCTTTATTGTCATGGTAAACATATGTTAACATTGCCAAAGCAAGTGAAGTAGATAGTAAACAAAAGTGAAATAAACAATAAATATTAACAGTAAACATTACACTCAGAAGTTTCAAAAGAATAAAGACATTTCAAATGTCATATTATGTATATATACAGTGTTGTAACAATGTACAAATAGTTAAAGTACAAATGGGAAAATAAATAAACATAAATATGGGTTGTATTTACAATGGTGTTTGTTCTTCACTGGTTGCCCTTTTCTTGTGGCAACAGGTCACAAATCTTGCAGCTGTGATGGCACACTGTGGTTTTTCACCCAGTAGATAAGGGAGTTGTTTGTTTTCGAATTCTTTGTGGCTAATATGGTCATACATTTGGCAGGAGGTTAGGAAGTGCAGCTCAGTTTCCACCTCATTTTGTGGGCAGTGTGCACATAGCCTGTCTTCTCTTGAGAGCCAGGTCTGCCTACGGCGGCCTTTCTCAATAGCAAGGCTATGCTCACTGAGTCTGTACATAGTCAAATCTTTCCTTAAGTTTGGGTCAGTCACAGTGGTCAGGTATTCTGCCACTGTGTACTCTCTGTTTAGGGCCAAATAGCATTCTAGTTTGCTCTGTTTTTCTTTTCTTTTTTTCCAATGTGTCAAGTAATTCTCTTTTTGTTTTCTCATGATTTGGTTGGGTCTAATTGTGTTGCTGTTGTTGTTGTTGTCGTCCTGGGGCTCTGTGGGGTCTGTTTGTGTTCGTGAACAGAGCCCCAGGACCAGCTTACTTAGGGGACTCTTCTCCAAGTTCATCTCTCTGTAGGTGATGGCTTTGTTATGGAAGGTTTGGGAATCGCTTCCTTTTAAGTGGTTATAGAATTTAACGGCTCTTTTCTGGATTTTGATAATTAGCGGGTATTGTCCTAATTCTGCTCTGCATGCATTATTTGGTGTTGTACGTTGTACATGGAGGATGTTTTTGCAGAATTCTGCATGCAGAGTCTCAATTTGGTGTTTGTCCCATTTTGTGAATTCTTGGTTGGTGAGCGGACCCCAGACCTCACAACCATAAAGGGCAATGGGTTCTATAACTGATTCAAGTATTTTAGCCAGATCCTAATTGGTATGTCAAATTTTATGTTCCTTTTGATGGCATAGAAGGCCCTTCTTGCCTTGTCTCTCAGATCGTTCACAGCTTTGTGGAAGTTACCTGTGGCGCTGATGTTTAGGCCGAGGTATGTATAGTTTTTTGTGTGCTCTAGGGCAACGGTGTCTAGATGGAATTTGTATTTGTGGTCCTGGCAACTGGACCTTTTTTGGAACACCATTATTTTTGTCTTACTGAGATTTACTGTCAGGGCCCAGGTCTGACAGAATCTGTGCAGAAGATCTAGGTGCTGCTGTAGGCCCTCCTCTGTTGGTGACAGAAGCACCAGATCATCAGCAAACAGAAGACATTTGACTTCAGATTCTAGTAGGGTGAGGCCGGGTGCTGCAGACTGTTCTAGTGCCCTCGCCAATTCGTTGATATATATGTTGAAGAGGGTGGGGCTTAAACTGCATCCCTGTCTCACCCCACGGCCCTGTGGAAAGAAATGTGTGTGTCTTTTGCCAATTTTAACCGCACACTTTTTGTTTGTGTACATGGATTTTATAATGTTGTATGTTTTTCCCCCAACCCCACTTTCCATCAATTTGTATAGCAGACCCTCATGCCAAATTGAGTCAAAAGCTTTTTTGAAATCAACAAAGCATGAGAAGACTTTGCCTTTGTTTTGGTTTGTTTGTTTGTTAATTAGGGTGTGCAGGGTGAATACGTTGTCTGTCGTATGGTAATTTGGTAAAAAGCCAATTTGACATTTGCTCAGTACATTGTTTTCACTGAGGAAATGAACTAGTCTGCTGTTAATGATAATGCAGAGGATTTTCCCAAGGTTGCTGTTATTGGGGTCAAATTTGTCTCCACTTTTGTGGATTGGGGTGATTAGTCCTTGGTTCCAAATATTGGGGAAGATGCCAGAGCTAAGGATGATGTTGAATAGTTTAAGTATAGCTAATTGAAATTTGTGGTCTGTATATTTTATCATTTCATTGAGGATACCATTAACACCACAGGACTTTTTGGGTTGGAGGGTTTGTATTTTGTCCTGTAGTTCATTCAATGTAATTGGAGAATCCAGTGGGTTCTGGTAGTCCTTAATAGTTGATTCTAAGATTTGCATTTGATCATGTATATTTTTTTGCTGTTTGTTCTCTGTTATAGGGCCAAAAAGATTGGAGAAGTTGTTTACCCATACATCTCCGTTTTGGATAGATAGCTCTTCGTGTTGTTGTTTGTTTAGTGTTTTCCAATTTTCCCGGAAGTGGTTAGAGTCTATGGATTCTTCAATTACATTGAGCTGATCTCTGACATGCTGTTCCTTCTTTTTCCGTAGTGCATTTCTGTATTGTTTTAGTGATTCACCATAGTGAAGGCGTAGGCTCAGGTTTTCTGGGTCTCTATGTTTTTGGTTGGATAGGTTTCTCAATTTCTTTCTTAGGTTTTTCCATTCTTCATCAAACCATTTATCACTGTTATTACTTTTCTTTGGTTTTCTGTTAGAGATTTTTAGATTTGATAGGGAAGCTGAGAGGTCAAATATACTGTTTAGGTTTTCTACTGCCAAGTTTACACCTTCACTATTACAGTGGAACGTTTTGTCCAGGAAGTTGTCTAGAATGGATTTAATTTGTTGTTTCCTAATTGTTTTTTGGTAGGTTTCAACACTACTTTCCTTCCATCTATAGCATTTCTTAATATTCTCTTTATCTCTCTCTCTCTCTCTCTCTCTCTCTCTCTCTCTCTCTCTCTCTCTCTCTCTCTCCTCTCTCTCTCTCCTCTCTCTCTCTCTCTCTCTCTCTCTCTCTCTCTCTCTCTCCACTCGCTATCTCTCTTTCTCTCTACTCTCTATCTCACTCTCTGACTGCAGTAGTACAACTCTGCAGAGAACAGTGTTCCGTTTAGAGTACAGCGAACAGCACTCTCAATTGTGTCGAGTTTTCTGGGGCACCAGATCCTCTTTACAGAACTGAGTACATAACATCTGAGTACTTTAGGGGAGAACGTGACCAGGAAGTAATTGGAAAGTAAGTAATTGGTTGTTCATTTCACCCATCCATCCATTCAGTCATTAATCTATTCATTCACGCATCCATTAATTCACCAATACATCCATTAATTAATCCATTAATTCAGTCATTCATCCAACCATTAATTCAGTCATCCATCCATCCATCCATCCATCCATCCATCCATCCATCCATCCATCCATCCATCCATCCATCCATCCATCCATCCATCCATTCATTCAGTCATTCATCCATCCATTCATTCAGTCATCAATCCATCCATTAATTCAGTCATCCATCCATCCATCCATCCATCCATCCATCCATCCATCCATCCATTCATTCAGTCATTCATCCATCCATTCATTCAGTCATCCATCCATCCATCCATCCATCCATTCAGTCATCCATCCATCCCAGCAGCACTGCAGTTCTTGACAAAAAACGGTGTGTCTGGCACCTACTATCATACCCCGTTCAAAGGCAATAAAATGTTTTGTCTTGCCAATTCACGCTCTGAATGGCACACATACACAATTGTTTCATAGCTTAAAAATAATTCTTTAACCTGTCTCTTCCCCTTCATCTACACTGATTGAAGTGGATTTAATAGTTGACATCAATAAGTGATAATAGCTTTCACCTTGATTCACCTGGTCAGTCTATCTCATGGAAAGAGCAGGTGTTCCTAATATTTTGTACACTTAGTATATTTACCTAGTCAAAACAAGGCCACAGCCCAATCCATAGGCCTATACCCTTTACCCAATAGAAACACAGGCCAGTTATGGTCATTTGTATACGATTTGCATAGAGTCCCCTGTGACTGTTTGGAATGTCAGGAAGCCAAATGAACCAGTGTTCCGTTTTACCGTTCACATTTGTATATCTGATTTGCATATGAGTGACTTAACAAGGGTTACTTAGCGGATGACCCTAACAAACTGGTTTACTCTGCCACAGAGAAGGCAGATAGCGAGAACGGTTCATTGCATTAAGGAAACGGCAGTTTGACTAAGGAGGGAGAGTTTGGATGGGATTATTAAAAGGGAGACGCAAGCTGTTGGCAATCAAGATGCTTTTGTGTGTGTGTTTATGTGTGTGTCTGTGTACACATGCAGAATTTTGATAACTAAAAGATAGATTGGAGTCTTCATTGTCATGTGTTTACATCAATAGCCATTTTGTTTTCCAAACAGTTTTTCAGCGATTTGTATTTTCTTATATTGCGATATGCATTGCTGGGTCGCTCTGCTTTTCACTGAGAGTTGCAACTCAACAATCATCTATTTGGTATTTCAGGCACCCGTTGCATCCAACTGTAGGTTATGCGACTTAAAACAATCCACAGTAACAAAAATAAAAAAATGAAACTAATGATCCTCTGTGGCCAAACCATGCTTTCTGGTGTGGTAGCCTATTTTGAATAATTTCATTTATTTCTCCATAGACAGGAGTAAGCTAATTAGGCTATATCATTTTGGAAATTTAATTCAATTTATTTTAGGGAAAGCTTCCCCAGCCTTATGGACATGCCGCTTTATACCTTTCAATGTGGCATAAACACAACCAGTCATGATGTTTTCATCTGATTGTCAGACAATAGGTGCTCCAGTAGGCTCCCCCGCGCACATTCATCCACTCACAAAAATAATGTCAGCATCCAAACCCCCAACAAGGGCACTGTGCAGCCGCAGTTTGATGAAAGGAAAGAGACATCCGTTACAAAAGCACCTCCGTGTAAAGTAATGACATTCTGAGATTGTCATTGTCCACACATGCCTCGGCCTCAGCCGTTTATCTCTGCCTAGACTGTGAGCGTCTCGGCCACTCATCTCCGCCTTGACAAAATGTAAGTGTTTTCCTCAAACCACAATGCAATTTGGACCGTATACAACCCGGTTTCCAGTCAATTAATTGTGACAGGCTCATGTTTTACCGGTACGGCGTACTGGACCACAGACCCTGTCTCCTTTAGCAGAGTCAGCCATAGCTGGGCCCGGACCACAGACCCTGTCTCCTTTAGCAGAGTCAGCCATAGCTGGGCCCGGACCACAGACCCTGTCTCCTTTAGCAGAGTCAGCCATAGCTGGGCCCGGACCACAGACCCTGTCTCCTTTAGCAGAGTCAGCCATAGCTGGGCCCGGACCACAGACCCTGTCTCCTTTAGCAGAGTCAGCCATAGCTGGGCCCGGACCACAGACCCTGTCTCCTTTAGCAGAGTCAGCCATAGCTGGGCCCGGACCACAGACCCTGTCTCCTTTAGCAGAGTCAGCCATAGCTGGGCCCGGACCACAGACCCTGTCTCCTTTAGCAGAGTCAGCCATAGCTGGGGCCCGGACCACAGACCCTGTCTCCTTTAGCAGAGTCAGCCATAGCTGGGCCCGGACCACAGACCCTGTCTCCTTTAGCAGAGTCAGCCATAGCTGGGCCCAGACCACAGACCCAAAACA
Organism: Coregonus lavaretus; assembly: GCF_964263955.1. Classification (NCBI taxonomy): domain Eukaryota; kingdom Metazoa; phylum Chordata; class Actinopteri; order Salmoniformes; family Salmonidae; genus Coregonus; species Coregonus lavaretus. The sequence continues at coordinate 39,864 of NW_028156823.1, forward strand.
AGAACCCTAGCCATAGTAGGGCCATTGTGGAAGCCTTGAGAAAAGACATTGGGTTTGCTCATTAGTAGGTCTCAAGAAAGCTTTAAAAAGTCTCAGACAAAATAGGCCCAATCCAGAGTCAACTATAGCTAGGTCCACTCAGTCCCAAACCCACTCAAGGACCCTAGCCGTATGCCCCTGTAGAAGCCTTGGGAAGACATATTGGTTGTGTTTACTTTGGGTATGTCTAGACAAATCTTCAAAAGGTCTCAGACAGTTTAGGACCTCCAGAACAGCAAGGGGAGGTGATAGAAATATGAAATGTTTGATCTCTCCTCCATCAAATAAAATCGAATCAGTTTTTATTTATTGGAGAAAGTAAGTCAGAGGTCAGGATTCAATCACTGCAGCAAGTGGTTTCTCCCCACTGAGCCTTTCAAGTGTGATTGAGTTGACAGCTGTGTCCTTGGAGAAAGGACTCTAGTGATGTAGAAACAGTCCCTATGACATGGGCCAGATTACTTCCCAGCCAGGTTCACCATCAGCATTCCCTGAGCGATGTGTGTCTGTCTGTCGTTAGTCACTTATACCAGAGTTGGTAC
>NW_028156822.1:0-29028 GCF_964263955.1 Coregonus lavaretus
TCCCTCTCCCTCTTCCTCTCACTCTCTCTCTCTCTCTCTCTCTCTCTCTCTCTCTCTCGCTCCCTCTCTTTCTCTCTGCCAAAGCACTCTCCCTCTCCCTCCCTCTCTCTCTCTCTCTCTCTCTCTCTCTCTCTCTCTCTCTCTCGTTCTCTCGCTCCCTCTCTGTTACAGTGCAGTTTAGAGACAGCTATCTGAGTGACTGCTGTTAAGTGTCACAGTGACATATGTCAAACACAGATGTCACACTCCTGCTGCGCTGTTATTGAATGACTGACGGCTTCTTTTCTCTGACACACTGTGACACACACTATCTGTCTGACACTGCACTGCCGGGTTGATTCTTTGACAGTGCAACAATGCAAACAGCTACTGCTGTATATTACTGACAATGTTAGCATTGATACTATATTAAAATGAAAATATTTCAAAAGCACCTCTAGGCTCTCTACACTTCCCCACATGGCGGTCCGTAGCTCGGAATCCCGTCTCTCTCTCGGCCTCTCTCCTTCTCTATCTTTTCCCGCCTCTCTTAGAAAGGTCAGCTCCCATCAGAGTGTCAGGAGGAGTTTATTCATCAGAACGTTCCGGGGAACGTCGCTGTGGGAACATGGCTCTCTCACTGAGCTCTCTCTTAGAGCTCTCTCTCAGAGGAGCAGGCTGATAGTGTCAGAGGGATTTTCCTGAAGAGGCGTTCTCAGCCCACTATGACTCTGACATCTGACTCACTGTTGTTACCAGGTTGTTACCAGGTTGTTCCAGGTTGTTACCAGGTGTTACCAGGTCGTTACCAGGTTGTTACCATGTTGTTACCAGGTTGCTACCAGGTTGTTACCAGGTTGCCGCTGTATCCTTTATCCCTCCCTCCCCACCCACCCCACAACTCAGCCTGTATCACTCCCCCATCCTGGGTATCCCTCTCACCGCTTCACCTCCTTCCATCCAACATCCATGTACCATCTCCCCTATACTCCTTCAGTCCCCTCTACGCACCATCCAACCCCCCTCCCACGGGCCCTCTCATTCCAATTCTCTCTATCGCTCTTTCTCTAGTCTCTTTATTTCTCTCCCTCTGGTCTCTCTTTCTCTCCCTCTGATCTCTCTCTTGTTTCTTTCTGTTTAGTCTCTCTCTTACTCTCCCTCTGGTCTCTCTCTCTTTCTCTCCCTCTGGTCTCTCTTACTCGCCCTCTGGTCTCTCTCTCTTTCTCTCCCTCTGGTCTCTCTTTCTCTCCCTCTGGTCTCTCTTACTCACCCTCTGGTCTCTCTCTCTTTCTCTCCCTCTGGTCTCTCTTACTCGCCTCTGGTCTCTCTCTCTTTCTCTCCCTCTGGTCTCTCTTTTTCTCCCCTCTGGTCTCTCTTACTCACCCTCTGGTCTCTCTCTCTTTCTCTCCCTCTGGTCTCTCTTTCTCGCCCTCTGGTCTCTCTCTCTTTCTCTCCCTCTGGTCTCTCTTTCTCTCCCTCTGGTCTCTCTTTCTCTCCCTCTGGTCTCTCTTACTCACCCTCTGGTCTCTCTCTCTTCTCTCCCTCTGGTCTCTCTTTCTCTCCCTCTGGTCTCTCTCTCTTTCTCTCTCTCTGGTCTCTCTTTCTCTCCCTCTGGTCTCTCTCTCTTTCTCTCCCTCTGGTCTCTCTTTCTCTCCCTCTGGTCCCTCTTTCTCTCCCTCTGGTCTCTCGTTTCTCTACCTCTGGTCTCTCTCTCTTTCTCTCGCTTTAGTCCCTCTTTCTCTCCCTCTAATTCTTCTCTAGATTTAGTCTCTCTCTCTCTCTAATCTCTCTGTTTCTCTGCCAGCAGTGTGTGTCAGGTGAGGAGGAGAGAGATGTGATTAGATTTTTCTCTAATCAAACTGATCTTATCTTTTTCAGTCTTCAGTCTTCAGGCTTTACTTCTTTATTATCTGATCTACGGGCATCTTCCTTGATGTGCTGTATGCAAATGGCTTCTCCAGACACCATGAGAGAGAGAGAGAGAGAGAGAGAGTGAGAGAGAGAGAGAGAGAGAGAGAGAGAGAGAGAGAGAGAGAGAGAGCGAGAGAGAGAGAGAGAGAGAGAGAGAGAGAGAGAGAGAGAGAGAGAGAGAGAGACAGAAGAGAGAGAGAGAGAGAGAGAGAGAGAGAGAGAGAGAGAGAGTGAGATAGATAGATAGATAGATAGATAGATAGATAGATAGATAGATAGATAGATAGATAGATAGATAGATAGATAGATAGATAGATAGATAGATAGATAGATAGATAGATAGATAGATAGATAGATAGATAGATAGATAGATAGATAGATAGATAGATAGATAGATAGATAGATAGATAGATAGATAGATAGATAGATAGAGGCAAGATGTGAAACAGTCATTTCTTTGAAAGTTTAAAGTTTTCTTTTTGTTTTCTCTCTGCCAATTTACTGCCTCTCTTTTCATAGACTATTTCAAATCCTTTTACCTTCAACCAAAACCCTGCCCTCCTGTCTCTCTTTTCATAGACTATTTAAAATCATTATACCTTCAACCAAAACCCTGCCCTGCCTTGCCTTGCCCTCCTCTCTCTCTCTCTCTCTCTCTCTCTCTCTCTCTCTCTCTCTCTCTCTCTCTCTCTCTCTCTCTCTTCTCTCTCTCTCTCTCTCTCTCTTTCTCTCACTCTCTCTTTCTCTCACTCTCTCTCTCTTCCCTCTCTTCCTCTTTTTATCCTCACAGAGATATGGAGCTTTGAACTCCCTGAAGGAAGAGGAAAGCGAAGGGAAATCAAACAGCCGTGTCCGCACGCCCTCAGACGCTGTTAGAGCCGATTGGTGTCTGTACGCATTTGTCAGGTCAGACTGTGTGTGTGTGTGTGTGTGTGTGTGTGTGTGTGTGTGTGTGTGTGTACGTACGTATATGTATGGAGGGGGGATCACAGCTAATTTAAGGCACTAAACTAAACTAACGCAAATGTTTTGCCAAACAGCCTCCAGCTACAGTCATGAACGATTAAAGAGGAGCAGAGAGATCTAACACACACACACACACACACAAACACACACACACACACACACACATGCACACACACTGGCTTTTAAAGCAGTCTATCAGAATTCTTCCACCAGGAGAAATATAACATCTTAGAGACGCAGCCGTGCTGTACTTAGGCCTTAATTAGGGTAACAGTGAAATTATCAGTTGTAAGTGGTTTGTGCTGCAGTGTAATGACTGTCATTAATTGCTGTTTGGTTTGTTTTTAAACTTGGCTGACATGACAGACTGCATCTACAGTTGAAGTCGGAAGTTTATATACACCTTAGCCAAATACATTTAAACTCAGTTTTTCACAATTCCTGACATTTAATCCTAGTAAAATTCCCTGTCTTAGGTCAGTTAGGATCACCACTTTATTTTAAGAATGTGAAATATCAGAATAATAGTAGAGAGAATGATTTATTTCAGCTTTTATTTATTTCATCACATTCCCAGTGGGTCAGAAGTTACACTCAATTAGTATTTGATAGCATTGCCTTTAAATTGTTTAATTTGGGTCAAACGTTTTGGGTAGCCTTCCACAAGCTTCCCACAATAAGTTGGGTGAATTTTGGCCCATTCCTCCTGAGAGAGCTGGTGTAACTGAGTCAGGTTTGTAGGCATCCTTGCTCGCACACACTTTTTCAGTTCTGCCCACAAATGTTCTATATGATTGAGGTCAGGGCTTTGTGATGGCCACTCCAATACCTTGACTTTGTTGTCCTTAAGCCATTTTGCCACAACTTTGGAAGTATGCTTGGGGTCATTGTCCATTTGGAAGACCCATTTGCGACCATGCTTTAACTTCCTGACTGTTGTCTTGAGATGTTGCTTCAAATATATCCACATAATTTCCCTTCCTCATGATGCCATCTATTTTGTGAAGTCCACCAGTCCCTCCTGCAGCAAAGCACCCCCAAAGCCTGATGCTGCCACCCCCGTGTGCTTCACGGTTAGGATGGTGTTCTTCGGCTTGCAAGCAACCCCCTTTTTCCTCCAAACATAATGATGGTCATTATGGCCAAACAGTTCTATTTTTGTTTCATCAGACCAGAGGACATTTCTCCAAAAAGTACGATCTTTGTCCCCATGTGCAGTTGCAAACCGTAGTCTGGCTTTTTATGGAGGTTTTGGAGCAGTGGCTTCTTCATTGCTGAGCGGCTTTTCAGGTTATGTCGATATAGGACTCGTTTTACTGTGGATATAGATACTTTTGTACCTGTTTCCTCCAGCATCTTCACAAGGTCCTTTGCTGTTGTTCTGGGATTGATTTGCACTTTTCGCACCAAAGTATGTTCATCTCTAGGAGACAGAACGCGTCTCCTTCCTGAGCGTTATGACGGCTGCGTGGTCCCATGGTATTTATACTTGCGTACTATTCTTTGTACAGATGAACGTGGTACCTTCAGGCATTTGGAAATTGCTCCCAAGGATGAACCAGACTTGTGGAGGTCTACAATTCTTTTCTGAGGTCTTGGCTGATTTCTTTTGATTTTCCCATGATGTCAAGCAAAGAGGCACTGAGTTTGAAGGTAGGCCTTGAAATACATCCACAGGTACACCTCCAATTGACTCAAATGATGTCAATTAGCCTATCAGAAGCTTCTAAAGCCGTGACATCATTTACGGGAATTTTCCAAGCTGTTTAAAGGCACAGTCAACTTAGTGTATGTAAACTTCTGACCCACTGGAATTGTAATACAGTGAATTATAAGTGAAATAATCTGTCTGTAAACAATTGTTGGAAAAATTACTTGTGTTATGCACAAAGTAGATGTCCTAACTGACATGCCAAAACTATAGTTTGTTAACAAGAAATGTGTGGAGTGGTTGAAAAACAAGTTTTAATGACTCCAACCTAAGTGTATGTAAACCTCCGACTTCAACTGTATGTAGTTCAACTCATTAGAACAGGGTTTCATCTAGGCGTTCAATGGAGGGTGTCTTTGGTTCTGTCCAGTTCTGACCCTGGTGAGTGTGTGTGTGTGTGTGTGTGTACACTGTCTCCACTATTACACTTGGGACCCCAGTGCCTGAGAGCATTTGATCCCTCACTGTTTGTTTTTTCGAGGCGAGCAATATGTGGACGGCCGTAGAGCGAGAGGGGTCTGGGTTCTGGTGACATACCATTTAAAAGATTTGCTCTGCTCTCTGTGACATTTATCCGTGTGTGTGGTGTGTGTGTGTGTGTGTGTGTGTGTGTGTATGTGTGTGTGTGTGTGTGTGTGTGTGGACAGCCAGGGCAAAACACGGTTTGTCCATCGTCCTGACAAAGTGCCTCCGATCACCTTGAGTCAACAGGCACTAATACTGCAGGTGTTAGCCGCAAATCCCTATGCTTTTAGAGAGAGAGGGAGAGAGATGGAGACAGAGAGAGTGTGAGAGAGATGGTAAAGAGGAGAGATCCACAGGCACCATCCCTGAGGGGAAAAAGACAGAGAGGGAGGGAGAGAGGGAGATAGTGAAAGTGCTCTGAGGAGTGACATGATGACAAACTGTGAAATACATGTAACCCTCCTTTATTGATGTGAGTGATTTGGAGCGATGTCAGATGTGTCTTTCCTCTTCGCTTCACCCACCTCCTCCTCCTCCTCAGGATCACATCACAGACTCCCCAGAGACCCATTCACAGCCACAGAGAGCTCCTAACAGTAGATCCTCACACAAAGTCTTTCACTTTTATATCCCCGAACTAAATGGGTTTTAGACAAGGCTCAGTGGGTTGAGAGGGGAGACTGTGTATTATATTGGCCAGTTGATCTGAAAGAGATTGAAGTCAGACTGTTACACCAGTTCTATAGACGTATACTGTAGCTACAGTGAAGTGTTTCTCCCTATTGGAGCTGTGAATCTGAAAGGATCGCACACATGTTCATGGCAGAATAGGCTTTAGTGCTCCACTCCAGCACACAGTGTGTCTCCTATACTGTATAGAACCACCCTACAGTAGCTGCAGTTAAATGGATGTGTCTGTCTATAGGTGCAGTGATTATTGTGACTCTGTGAAAGGCATGTAGAACAGCTGACAGTGGGAGGGAAGAAGGGAGGGAAGAAGAGAGGGAAAGATGGAGATAGAGAGAAAAGAGAGAGAGAGAGAGAGAGAGAGAGAGAGAGAGAGAGAGAGAGAGAGAGAGAGCCGCCCAACACAATTAACTCTCTGACAGCCAGCCTCCCATTCCTTGGTCTCCTACTCACTCAACTCCTCCTATCTCCACTCTCTCCTCTCTTTCCCTCTCCACTCCTTCTCGGTCTCCGTCTCTCCCTCTCTCCCTGGTCCCTGAAGCCTCTCAGAAGGAGAAAGACGAGGAATGCCATTTCAACTCAGTGTCTATGAGAGAGCTGGTTATAACTATAACACACAGAGACCTCTACTGTCAGTCTTTACTACCTGTCTATGCAGGACAGGACAGAAGTAGCCGCAAATACCTTTGTATTCATAAACCTTCAAATGTGTTAATAATAGCTCATGTACTTCCTCATTCTTTCTGACAATACCGCCAATTAAGTCATTCTTGTATGGCCATCTAGTGACTACCCTCTTACAGTATATAGCACCAGAGAGTCACGGGGGGATCCCTTGAGAGGACGCCAGGGTCAACTATAGCACGTTAGCTGATGTATTAATTTCGCTTACATTTTGACATGTTACAAATACACACATGCATGCACACGCATGCACACACACACACTCACACACACACACACACACATACACACACACACACAGTCATACACACAGGGGACACAGTGACACGTTACATATGTTACATGTGTGGGATAAATCGATCATTGCGCGTCGTGCCCAGTCAGATTACTTCTGTGTTCTAATTGGCCACTGAGGAGTCTGCTGGTGTACACTGTGGAGGGAGACTGCTGCTGGAGATAACATCTCTACGCTCCACAGACACACACACACACACACAGTTATTACAGCAGGCTTTAATGAAATGTTCAGTGGGTGAGAATGTTGAGATTTCGTTATCTTGTGACGACTAATGATAAATAAAACATTATTTGATTGTTGTGAAAAATAGAGAAACTAAAACAAAGGATCTGGTGTTGCCAGCTGTTACTGAATTAGCTATAATATGAATAATTTATCTTCCATTTGGGTTCACTTCAGCAGGAGTGTTTTGATACTCCACACTGGTTTGTCTTTTTAATTACTGTTACTAAAGTATTTGTTTAATTCTCTCTGTCTTGTAGAACTGGGAGTGGTGCAGTTTAACCACACAGCTGGGTGAAAACTGTACTCTACTGTACAACTCTCTCTCTCTCTTTCTCTCTCTCTCTCTCTCTCTCTCTCTCTCTCTCTCTCTCTCTCTCTCTCTCTCTCTCTCTCTCTCTCTCTCTCTCTCTCTCTCTCTCTCTCTCTCTCTCTCTCTCTCTCTCTCTCTCTCTCTCTCTCTCTCTCTCTCTCTCTCTCTCTCTCTCTCTCTCTCTCCCTCTCTCTGAGAAATGTTCTAGGAGTCTGTAATTGAAATATAGTCTGAAATTACTTTCTCTAATATGTTGAATTCATTGGTGTAAAACTGGTCGGGGACATTTGCATATTCTTTATTAAATGTCTTGAGTTTTGAAAATTATCTAAACTAACTTGTCACTTCCTATATTTTGTGGTTTACTTAATTAATGGCAGTTTGCCCTTGATGTGTCAGCGTGTAACAATATGTTTATTCATGTTTTCATTAGAGGGTGCTTTTATATTATATTAAAGGGTGCTGTGGCCAGGCTGATCTGACTGCCTAAAGCTGCCAGTTACATCAGTGTGTTTCAACCTGCTGCCTGTGTATCTCTGCTAGTGTACAGCATTACTTAAATTATACATCAATATGTGCTTGTGTGTGTGTGTGTGTGTGTGTGTGTGTGTGTGTGTGTGTGTGTGTATATATATGTGTGTGTTTAGTCTATTCTACATCATTTTGTATTTATTTGGATCCCCATTAGCTTTTTCAGAAGCTACTCTTCCTGGGGTCCACAAAAAACACAAAACATGACAAGTAATAAAACACTGATACACTGCTAGACACAAATTTTAAATACAACGATATACAAACAATACAACTAAAAAATAATGTGTGTGTCTGTGTGTGCCAGTGTTTGTGTGTGTATGGCTGTCTGTGTGTGTGTCCCCTCACAGTCCCTATCGTTCCATGAGTTTTATAAAGGTAATTTTGCTGTTTGCTTGAGTAATTGGAGATCATGGCTCTGTATAAAACTGTGCGTTGCCATGAATTCGTTTTGGACTTGGGGATTGTGAAGAGACCCCTGGTGGCATGTCTTGCGGGGTATGTATGGGTGTCTGAGCTGAATGTTATTTGATTATGCAGACAATCTGGAATTTTCATCACAGTAATATTTCTCATAAAAACTAGAAGAGAAGCAGTTAATCTCTTGTCAAACCTCAACCAGGAAAGACTTGCATGCATGTTGTTGATCGTAGTTCAGCAGTTAAGGGCAAGGTGTGCTACTCTGGTTTGAGCCAGCTGCAGCTTTGCTAGGTCTTTCTTTGCTGCACTTGACCATAACTGGACAGTAATCAAGATGAGACAAAACCAGAGCCTGAACAACTAGTACAGTTGATTTTTGTGTAACAAAACACAGAACATATTTTTATAACAGACATACCCCTCCCCATCTTCACAACAACTTTGTCAATATGACTTGACCATGATAATTGACCATCCAATGTTATACCTAGGAGTTTAGCTTCCTCAACTTGCTCAATGGTCACACCCATAAAGTACAACTCCAGTTGAGGTTTAGGTCTTAGAGAATGTTTCTAACCAAATACAATACTTTTAGTTTTAGATTAATTAAAGACCAGTTTATTATTAATCACCCATTCTGATGCTGACTGTAGCTCCTTATTTAGAATTTCAGTGGGCTCATTGGCTTTGGGTGCTGACATGTAGAGTGTGGAATCATTCGCATGCATAGTCATTCTAGCTTCTTGTAAGACCATTGACAAATCATTTGTAAAAATAGAGAAGATTAACGGCCCAAGGCAACTGCCCTGAGGGACACCACACTGTACATATCTGATGTTAGAGAAGCTTCCATTGAAGAACACTCTCTGGGTTCTATTTGATAAATAACTCTCCAACCATGTGATTGCAGGTGATGTAAATAACAATAATTGATTGAATTTATATAGCGCTTTTCTACCAACTGAGGTACTCAAAGTACTTTACATAGTAGCGGGAAACTCACCTCATCCACCACCAATGTGTAGCACCCACCTTGGTGATGCACGGTGAACATTTTTGTGCCAGAACGCTCACCACACATCATCTATCAGGTGGAGAGGTGAGGAGTGATATATGCCAATTAGGAATGAAGGGGATGACTAGGTGGCCATGATGGAATGGGGCCAGGTTGGGAATTTAGCCATGACACTGGGGTTTACACCCCTACTCTTACAATAAGTGCCATGGGATTTTTTATGACCACAGAGAGTCAGGACTCCTTTTTAACATCCCATCCAAAAGACGGCCCCCTTACGCAGGGTGGTATAGGTATAGTAAGCCATAGCAAGTGAGTTTTTTTCAATAACAATTTATGTTCAACAACATCAAAGGCTGCACTGAAATCTAACAATACAACTTTAATCTTATTATCCTTTTTTTAACCAATCATCATTCATCTGAGTCAGTGTAGTACAAGTTGAGTGCCCTTCTCTACATGCATGCTGAAAGTCAGTAGTTCACTTGTTCTCTGAAAAATTGGTCAAAAACAATCCTCTCCATCAGTTTACTAAGAACATGCAACAAACTGATTGGGCGGCTGTTAGAGCCAGCAAAGGGTGCTTTACTATCTTTAGACAATGGAATTTCTTTAGCTTCCTTCCATGCCTGTGGATACAAACACTCCATTAGGCTTCGGTTAAAGATATAGCAAATAGGGGTGGAAATACAGTCTGCTACCATTCTCAATAGTTTCCCATCAAGGTTGTCTATACCTGGTGGCTTATAATTATTGATGGACAACAATAGTTTTTCTACCTCTCCCAGGCAAACCTGACCAAATTCAAAACAGCAATCCTTCTCTTTCATTATTATAACTTTTATACAAAAATATGATTGTTCACTGTTCAATGTTGTCATTTCAGTTCTGAGTTTTTCCACTTTACTAGTGAAATAGTCATTGAAAAGATTGGCAATATCGAATGGTTTTGTTATAAATTATCTATCAACTTCAATGAACGATGAAGATTAATTGGGTTTTCTGCCCATGATATAATTTCAGGCAATCCAAAGTATTTTTCCATTGTGTTTTATGTCATTTATCTTTGTTTGGTAATATACAGTTGAAGTCGGAAGTTTACATACACCTTAGCAAAATACATTTAAACTCAGTTTTTCACAATTCCTGGCATTTAATCCTAGTAAAAATTCCCTTAGGTCAATTAGGATCACCACTTTATTTTAAGAATGTGAAATGTCAGAATAATAGTAGAGAGAATGATTTATTTTCAGCTTATATTTCTTTCATCACAATCCCAGTGGGTCAGAAGTTTACATACACTCAATTAGTATTTGGTAGCATTGTCTTTAAATTGTTTAACTTGGGTCAAACATTTCGGGTAGCCTTCCACAAGCTTCCCACAATAAGTTGGGTGAATTTTTGTCCCATTCCTCCTGACAGAGCTGGTAACTGAGTCAGGTTTGTAGGCCTCCTTGCTCGCACACGCTTTTTCAGTTCTGCCCACAAATGTTCTATAGGATTGAGGTCAGGGCTTTGTGATGGCCACTCCAATACCTTGACTTTGTTGTCCTTAAGCCATTTTGCCACAACTTTGGAAGTATGCTTGGGGTCATTGTTCATTTGGAAGACCCATTTGCGACCAAGCTTTAACTTCCTGACTGATGTCTTGAGATGTTGCTTCCATATATCCACATAATCTTCCTTCCTCATGATGCCATCTATTTTGTGAAGTGCACCAGTCCCTCCTGCAGCAAAGCATGCCCACAGCATGATACTGCCACCCCCGTGCTTCACGGTTGGGATGGTGTTCTTCGGCTTGCAAGCCACCCACTTTTTCCTCCAAACATAACGATGGTCATTATGACCAAACAGTAGTATTTTTTTTTCATCAGACCAGAGGACATTTCTCCAAAAAGTATGATCTTTGTCCCCATGTGCAGTTGCAAACCGTAGTCTGGTTCAGGTTATGTCGATATAGGACTCGTTTTACTGTGGATATAGATACTTTTGTACCTGTTTCATCCAGCATCTTCACAAGGTCCTTTGCTGTTGTTCTGGGATTGATTTGCACTTTTCGCACCAAAGTACGTTCATCTCTAGGAGACAGAACGCGTCTCCTTCCTGAGCGTTATGACAGCTGTGTGGTCCCATGGTGTTTATACTTGCGTACAATTGTTTGTACAGATGAACGTGGTACCTTCAGGCGTTTGGAAATTGCTTCCAAGGATGAACCAGACTTGTGGAGGTCTACCATTTGGTAGGTTCCTTTTGATTTTCCCATGATGTCAAGCAAAGATGCACTGAGTTTGAAGGTAGGCCTTGAAATACATCCACAGGTACACCTCCAATTGACTCAAATGATGTCAATTAGCCTATCAGCAGCTTCTAAAGCCATGACATTATTTTCTGGAATTTTCCAAGCTGTTTAAAGGCACAGGCAACTTAGTGTATGTAAACTTCTGACCCACTGGAATTGTTATACAGTGAATTATAAGTGAAATAATCTGTCTGTAAACAATTGTTGGAAAAATTACTTGTGTCATGCACAAAGTTGATGTGTTAACCGACTTGCCAAAACTATAGTTTGTTAACCTGAAATTTGTGGAGTGGTTGAAAAACGAGTTTTATTGACTCCAACCTAAGTGTATGTAAACTTCCGACTTCAATTGCAATTGCTTCTTCTTTTTGTTAAGTTTAGTCAAAAAGTTCTCAATTTACAGTATGCCAACCAATCAGCTGAGCAGCCTGACTTGTTTGCCACCTATTTAGCATAATTTATTTAAACCATACAATTTTTCAATTCATAATCAATCCAGGGGGCTCTAACAGTTCTCACAGTTAGTTTCTTAACAGGAGCATTCTTGTCAACAATTGTCATGAATACCTTTACAAATACTTCCACTGCTAAATCTGTATTCACTTCCTCACACATCAGACCAACCAACTGCCATGTTTTACAGTGCCTTGCAAAAGTATTCATCCCCCTTGGCGTTTTTCCTATTTTGTTCCATTACAACCTGTAATTTAAATGGATTTTTATTTGGATTTCATGTAATGGACATACACAAAATAGTCAAAATTGGTGAAGTGAAATGAAAAACAATAACTTGTTTATTTTTTTTTGCTACTAAGTGTCACGATCGTCAAAAGGAGCAGACCAAAGCGCAGCGTGTTGAGCGAACATCGTAGACTTTATTATTAAAGAAACCACGATAAAAACAATAAACCACGATCATGAAGTCCTCAGTGACACGACTGAAACGGAAACAAAAACCCACAAAACCCAGGTGAAACCACACAGTTTAAATATGGCTCCCAATCAGAGATAACGAGCCGACAGCTGACACTCGTTACCTCCGATTGGGAGTCATATGACTAATAAAGAACAATTAACCCCAAACATAGAAATGAACAACCAGAAATCCCCAACATAGAAATACACCCAAACAATGAAAATGAACAACCCTGGCTCAAATATCAACGTCCATGGAGCCAGAGTGTCACAGTACCCCCCCCTAAAGGTGCGACCTCCGGGCGCACCAGCATACAGTCTAGGGGAGGGTCTGGGTGGGCGTCTGTCCATGGTGGCGGCTCTGGCCCAGGTCGTGGTCCCCACCCCACCTTAGTCACTATCCGCTTCCGTATCCCCCTCCACATGACCACCCCCCAACTAAACCCCACTGGATTAAGGGGCGGCACCGGACTAAGGGGCAGCACCGGACTAAGGGGCAGCACTGGACTAAGGGGCAGCACCGGACTAAGGGGCAGCACCGGACTAAGGGGCAGCACCGGACTAAGGGGCAGCACCGGACTAAGGGGCAGCACTGGACTAAGGGGCAGCACCGGACTAAGGGGCAGCACCGGACTAAGGGACAGTACCTGACTAACTGGCGGATCCTGGCTGGCTGGCTCTGGCGGATCCTGGCTGGCAGAAGGCTCTGGCTGATCCTGTCTGGCAGAAGGCTCTGGCTGATCCTGTCTGGCAGAAGGCTCTGGCTGATCCTGTCTGGCAGAAGGCTCTGGCTGATCCTGTCTGGCAGAAGGCTCTGGCTGATCCTGTCTGGCGGAAGGCTCTGGCTGATCCTGTCTGGCGGAAGGCTCTGGCTGATCCTGTCTGGCAGAAGGCTCTGGCTGATCCTGTCTGGCGGAAGGCTCTGGCTGCTCCTGTCTGGCGGAAGGCTCTGGCTGATCCTGTCTGGCGGAAGGCTCTGGCTGCTCCTGTCTGGCGGAGAGCTCTAGCGGCTCCGGTCTGGCGGACGGCTCTGAAGGCTCATGGCAGACGGGCGGCTTTGCAGGCTCAGTACAGACGGGCAGTTCCTGCGGCGCTTGGCAGACGGACAGTTCAGACGGCGTTGGGCAGACGGGCAGTTCAGGCGCCGTTGGGCAGACGGGCAGTTCAGACGGCGTTGGGCAGACGGACAGTTCAGGCCCCGTTGGGCAGACGGCAGACTCTGGCCGTCTGAGGCGCATCGTAGGCCTGGTGCGTGGTGCCGGAACAGGAGGTACCGGGCTGAGGACACGCATCTCAGGGCTAGTGCGGGGAGAAGCAACAGGGCATGCTGGACCCTGGGGAAGCACCGTAGGCCTGATGCGTGGTGCCGGAACTGGAGGTACCGGGCTGAGGACACGCATCTCAGGGCTAGTGCGGGAAGCAGCAACAGGGCATGCTTGGCCCTGGGGACGCACCGTAGGCCTGATGCGTGGTGCCGGAACTGGAGGTACCGGGCTGAGGACACGCATCTCAGGGCTAGTGCGGAGAGCAACAACAGGACGCACAGGACTCTGGGGACACACAGGAGGCTTGGTGCGTGGTGTATGCACTGGTGGTAAAGGGCTGGAGACACGCACCATAGAGCCAGTGCGTGGAGGAGACACAGGGCTCTGAAGACGCACTGGAAACCTGGTGCGTGGTGTAGGTACTGGTGGTACTGGGCTGGAGCGAGGAGGTGGTGCCGGAAATACCGGACCGTGCAGGCGTACTGGCTCCCTTGAACACTGAGCCTGCCCAACCTTACCTGGTTGTATGCTCCCCGTCGCCTGACCGGTACAGGGAGGTGGAATAACCCGCACTGGCCTATGTATGCGAACCGGGGACACCCTGCGTAAGGCTGGTGCCATGTAAGCCGGCCCGAGGAGACGCACTGGTGACCGGATGCGTGGGGCCGGCCTCATGACATCTGGCTCAATGCTCAGTCTAGCCCGGCCGATACGTGGAGCTGGAATGTACCGCACCGGGCTATGCCTGCGTACAGGAGACACCATGCGCTCTACTGCGTAACACGGTGTCTGCCCGTACTCTCGCTCTCCACGGTCAGTCCAGGGAGTAGGCGCAGGTCTCCTACCTGACTTCGCCACACTCCCTCTTAGCCCCCCCCCAAGAAATTCTTGGGTAGTACCCACGGGCTTCCAGTCTTGCCTCCGTGCTGCCTCCTCATATCGCCGCCTCTCGGCTTTAGCTGCCTCCAGCTCTTCACGAGGACGGCGATATTCTCCCGGTTGTGCCCAAGGCTCCTTACCATCCAGAATCTCCTCCCATGTCCATGAATCCTTTATGGGTGGATAGAAATCCTGTGTAGGTGGATCCTGTTGCCGCTTGACACGCCGCTTGGTCCTTTTAAGGTGGGTTTTTCTGTCACGATCGTCAAAAGGAGCAGACCAAAGCGCAGCGTGTTGAGCGAACATCGTAGACTTTATTATTAAAGAAACCACGATAAAAACAATAAACCACGATCATGAAGTCCTCAGTGACACGACTGAAACGGAAACAAAAACCCACAAAACCCAGGTGAAACCACACAGTTTAAATATGGCTCCCAATCAGAGATAACGAGCCGACAGCTGACACTCGTTACCTCCGATTGGGAGTCATATGACTAATAAAGAACAATTAACCCCAAACATAGAAATGAACAACCAGAAATCCCCAACATAGAAATACACCCAAACAATGAAAATGAACAACCCTGGCTCAAATATCAACGTCCATGGAGCCAGAGTGTCACACTAAGCCCCTAAATAAGATCTGGTACAACCAATTACCTTCAGAAGTCACATAATTAGTTAAATAAAGTCCACCTGTGTGCAATCTAAGTGTCACATGATCTGTCACATGATCTCAGTATATATACACCTGTTCTGAAAGGCCCCAGGGTCTGCAACACCACTAAGCAAGGGGCACCACCAAGCAAGCAGCACCATGAAGACCAAGGAGCTCTACAAACAGGTCAGGGACAAAGTTGTGGAGAAGTACAGATCAGGGTTGGGTTATAAAAAAATATCTAAAACGTTGAACATCCCACGGAGCACCATTAAATCCATTATAAAAAAATTGAAAGAATATGGCACCACAACAAACCTGCCAAGAGAGGGCCGCCCACCAGAACTCACGGACCAGGCAAGGAGGGCATTAATCAGAGAGGCAACAAAGAGGCCAAAGATAACCCTGAAGGAGCTGCAAAGTTCCACAGCGGAGATTGGAGTATCTGTCCATAGGACCACTTTAAGCTGTACACTCCACAGAGCTGGGCTTTATGGAAGAGTGGTCAGAAAAAAGCCATTGCTTAAAGAAAAAAATAAGCGAACACGTTTGGTGTTTGCCAAAAGGCATGTGGGAGACTCCCCAAACATATGGAAGAAGGTACTCTGGTCAGATGAGGCTTTTTGGCCATCAAGGAAAGCGCTATGTCTGGCGTCTGAAGCATGGTGGTGGCAGCATCATTATGTGGGGATGTTTTTCATCGGCAGGGACTGGGAAACTGGTCAGAATTGAAGGAATGATGGATGGCGCAAAATACAGGGTTTCTTGAGGGAAACCTGTTTCAGTCTTCCAGAGATTTGAGACTGGGACGGAGGTTCACCTTCCAGCAGGTCAATGACCCTAAGCATACTGCTAAAGCAACACTGGAGTGGTTTAAGGGGAAACATTTAAATGTCTTGGAATGGCCTAGTCAAAGCCCAGACCTCAATCCAATTGAGAATCTGTGGTATGACTTAAAGATTGCTGTACACCAGCGGAACCCATCCAACTTGAAGGAGCTGGAGCAGTTTTGCCTTGAAGAATGGGCAAAAATCCCAGTGGCTAGATGTGCCAAGCTTATAGAGACATACCCCAAGAGACTTGGAGCTGTAATTGCTGCAAAAGGTGGCTCTACAAAGTATTGACTTTAGGGGGGTGAATAGTTATGCACGCTCAAGTTTTCTGTTTTTTGTCTTATTTCTTGTTTGTTTCACCATGCAAAATATTTTGCATCTTCACCCCCAAAAAAATCAATTTTAATTCCAGGTTGTAAGGCAACACAATAGGAAAGATGCCAAGGGGGATGAATACTATCGCAAGCCACTGTATATCTTCAACAAAAGAGTTCAACAAAATAGATTTTGTATGATCGCTTATAAATTGCTTTAGGCCCAACCTTTGGAACTTTGGCTTTCCTTGTTATTGCCACAATGTTATGGTCACTACAGCCAATGGAAACTAATATTGCTTTGGAGCAAAGCTCTGCAGCATTAGTGAAGATATGATCCATACATGTTATTGTCACAGATCCAACACTATTGGTATGCAATCTAATTGGTTGTGTGATAACCTGGGTCATATTACAGGCATTAGTCACAGTTAGAATCTACCTCTTGAGAGGACAGCTATTTGCTAACAAGTCAATGTTCAGGTCACCCAGAAAATAGAGCTCTCTGTTAACATCACACACATTATCAAGCATTGCACACATATTATCCAAATACTGACTGTAAGCACTTGGTGGCCTATAGCAGCACCCCAAAAGAAGAGGCATTAGATGAGGCAGGTGAACCTGCAACCACAACACTTCAACAACATTTGACATGAGATCCTCTCTAAACTTTAGAGGAATATGGCTCTGAACATATTGTATACAGCAACACCTCCCCCATAGACATTCCAGTGTTTTCTGTAGATGTTATATCCCTGTATTGCTACTGCTGTATTATCAAAGTAATTATCTAAGTGAGTTTCAGAGATGACCAATATATATATATATATATATATGAATTTTATCCGATGTTAGCAAGTTATTGATTTCATTAACCTTTTTTCTAAGGCTACATATATTAATATGGGCTATTCTTAGCCCTTACCTTGGTAGCTTATCGGAGATAGACATAATATGGAGAAAATATAAATACATACAGTGGGGAAAAAAAGTATTTAGTCAGCCACCAATTGTGCAAGTTCTCCCACTTAAAAAGATGAGAGAGGCCTGTAATTTTCATCATAGGTACACGTCAACTATGACAGACAAATTTAGAATATTTTTTCCAGAAAATCACATTGTAGGATTTTTTATGAATTTATTTGCAAATTATGGTGGAAAATAAGTATTTGGTCACCTACAAACAAGCAAAATTTCTGACTCTCACAGACCTGTAACTTCTTCTTTAAGAGGCTCCTCTGTCCTCCACTCGTTACCTGTATTAATGGCACCTGTTTGAACTTGTTATCAGTATAAAAGACACCTGTCCACAACCTCAAACAGTCACACTCCAAACTCCACTATGGCCAAGACCAAAGAGCTGTCAAAGGACACCAGAAACAAAATTGTAGACCTGCACCAGGCTGGGAAGACTGAATCTGCAATAGGTAAGCAGCTTGGTTTGAAGAAATCAACTGTGGGAGCAATTATTAGGAAATGGAAGACATACAAGACCACTGATAATCTCCCTCGATCTGGGGCTCCACGCAAGATCTCACCCTGTGGGGTCAAAATGATCACAAGAACGGTGAGCAAAAATCCCAGAACCACACGGGGGGACCTAGTGAATGACCTGCAGAGAGCTGGGACCAAAGTAACAAAGCCTACCATCAGTAACACACTACGCCGCCAGGGACTCAAATCCTGCAGTGACAGACGTGTCCCCCTGCTTAAGCCAGTACATGTCCAGGCCCGTTTGAAGTTTGCTAGAGTGCATTTGGATGATCCAGAAGAGGATTGGGAGAATGTCATATGGTCAGATGAAACCAAAATATAACTTTTTGGTAAAAACTAAACTCGTCGTGTTTGGAGGACAAAGAATGCTGAGTTGCATCCAAAGAACACCATACCTACTGTGAAGCATGGGGGTGGAAACATCATGCTTTGGGGCTGTTTTTCTGCAAAGGGACCAGGACGACTGATCCGTGTAAAGGAAAGAATGAATGGGGCCATGTATCGTGAGATTTTGAGTGAAAACCTCCTTCTATCAGCAAGGGCATTGAAGATGAAACGTGGCTGGGTCTTTCAGCATGACAATTATCCCAAACACACCGCCCGGGCAGCGAAGGAGTGGCTTCGTAAGAAGCATTTCAAGGTCCTGGAGTGGCCTAGCCAGTCTCCAGATCTCAACCCCATAGAAAATCTTTGGAGGGAGTTGAAAGTCCGTGTTGCCCAGCGACAGCCCCAAAACATCACTGCTCTAGAGGAGATCTGCATGGAGGAATGGGCCAAAATACCAGCAACAGTGTGTGAAAACCTTGTGAAGACTTACAGAAAACGTTTGACCTGTGTCATTGCCAATACAGGGTATATAACAAAGTATTGAGAAACTTTTGTTATTGACCAAATACTTATTTTCCACCATAATTTGCAAATAAATTCATTAAAAATCCTACAATGTGATTTTCTAGATTTTCTTTTCTCATTTTGTCTGTCATAGTTGACGTGTACCTATGATGAAAATTACAGGCCTCTCTCATCTTTTTAAGTGGGAGAACTTGCACAATTGGTGGCAGACTAAATACTTTTTTTCCCCACTGTATGTGTGTGTGTGTGTGTGTGTGTGTGTATATGTGTGATGTTGGGCTGAAGCTACTGACCCTGAGGCTCTCTCATTCCTCCCATGCTTTTTGGAGGGAGGTTGGACAATGAGCCTCTTGTAGGAGATGTAAGCCATGTTCCCACGCTCTCTGGCAGCTTTCATAGCTGGGATAAATTCTTTCCACCTCTGGTGCACAGTTTCAGATGTTTTTTAAAGCACGTTTGCTGCAATTCTACACATTTTTCCATGGTGCGGAGAGAAGTTTGAGCAATTTTATAACTAATTTCATGCAATTCTACACATTTTGACATAGGGTGGAAAGAAAGGTTTGCAGTTTTTTATATGATATCTGAGTGAGAGTGACTAACAATATCAATGGGGGCCCCCAGATCAGTAATTGGACATTGATTAGGCCTACTACAAGTTTAGATAGCTGGCCGCTAGACTAATTTACGGATCTAAATTAGTTAATAATGATTCACAGACAGTGCTGATGTCATCTCGAGAGGACTTACAATTTGTTGTCATCTTGCTGCAAGTCTCTTTCAGGACATCCAACTCTCCCTGGGAGAACTGCAAAGGTCCTGGACCTCTCTGTATTTGGACAAAGCTCTTAGAACCCTTTTTGTTCATTTAAAATATCCTTCACCTGCAGTGGCGGCTCCTGAAAAAATTCTCAGGGGGAGCAATTTTTCTGATGATTTAGGTGACCTACACACATTTTAAAAAAGATATGTCCAGCAACAACATGAAGACAGGGGCAGCATATAAGTCAATGCCAGAAGCATTTACTGACTGATCTCAAAAGTGTTGGCTTACAAAAGCAAAATAAGTTATCACAGTAAAAATAATCAAGGGTGTTCTTTCACATTCCTCAACACTGCATAAACAATATGCATTTCCATAAACAAATGAAATATCAGCTGAAAATACAGCATATTGGTATTTGTTCAGATTGCAGGATCAACAAGAGCTTTTACCACATTTTTTGCCTCATGGTTGAATTGGAAATATGTGCACCTGAGCATAATTCACAACAAGCAAGCAGGAGCTTTTGATAGAGGCTACTGAAAACATTGATGCAAGTTATTGGTAATAAGAAATTTTTATAGACTTCCATATTCTGCCCTCTTGTATAGATTTGTGAAAATGAACAGTGATAGACATTTTGCCTGAAAACAGAATTTGAAAATAATTTCTAGAAAAGATAAACACAGCTATCTGTATGGCTTTGTAAAAATGAACAACCATATTCTGGCCAATTGTATAGATTTGTAAATATGAACAACCATATTCTGGCCAATTGTATAGATTTGTAAAAATGAACATGAACAGATTATTATTATTTTTTTACTTTTTTTTAAATGAAAAATAACTATTTTAAACAACATCAACTGTGAACTGATTTGGGCGTGTGTGTGTTAAAGAGACAGACAGGGAGGGACAAAGAGAGAGAGAGGCTACATTACTTGTACTGAAACTGTTCTCT
Organism: Coregonus lavaretus; assembly: GCF_964263955.1. Taxonomy (NCBI): domain Eukaryota; kingdom Metazoa; phylum Chordata; class Actinopteri; order Salmoniformes; family Salmonidae; genus Coregonus; species Coregonus lavaretus. Next base: position 20,442 of record NW_028156822.1, read on the forward strand.
TCTCTCTTTCAATGCAGCAAAGCGGTCAATGACTTTCTCATTGAAATCAGGCATGCTGAGGACTAGTTCACTCTCCATGGAAAGCATGGCCAGTGCATACAGACGTTCCTGGCCCATTGAATTTCGCAGGAATGTCTTAACTCGTGTCAAAGTTGAGAAACATCTCTCAGCTTCAGCTGTTGTCATGGGAGTAGTTATGAGGATGTTCAACAGAGTCACAGTCTCAGAGAACGTCTCCTGGAGGTTGTAGCTCATGAGAACCTGGTACAGTGCCAGTGCACCACAGTTTGACTTTCTCGTTGTCGGCAAAAAGACCGTTCAGTCTCTCCAAAAGCACACTGGCGATTGAGACTGAGGTTGATTCCGAGATGGGAAGGAACTCAAAAAAGCGCTCCTGCACTTTGTGGTTGCTATCTATGTACCTCAGCACAAGCACCAGCTGTATCTGTGTAGAAACGTCCGTGGTCTCGTCAGCTTGGATAGCTACGAAGTTCGCCGACTTCACCTCCTCCACAATATGTTCCCTCATGACCGCTAGCATACACTCCAGTTACAGTAGCTCGTTTTGAATGGTCTTTGATGTGAACTTCTTTCAAAGAGACAATCGAGTTGCACTGAAGGCTAGCCATCTTGATAGTAGTACGTGAATTGATTGACGCTGCTACCCGCTCTTTTCTTAGTTACGTTCATGGTTATGTTACGTATGACGAAAGCGCGTAAGTGCAAGCCCTCAGAAACCCATAGAGATTGTATTGAAAGCTCTGATATTTGAAAAAAAAAGATTTTACATGACAGGCTATGAGAGACTTCTGGGCGATTTTCAACCTGACTGAAATCGCCCCAAAGGGGGCGGGGCCATTTGAAGCACGACTTTAGCCTGATTGGACATTTAGTGGCAGATCAGACGTCTAGATTAGAACACTGATAACTACTGTTGCTGTGATATAATTGATTAGAAAAAAAATCCCTTCCTTTTCCCGTTTGGCAGTGCGTCGCCCATATCGCCCTAATGAACACACCGCCCCTGTTCACCTGTGATAGAGAAACACTGTCCTATCCATTACTCCTACCTTAGGCTTTGGATGCCATGGTAGCAACATAGGCTAACGCTGGTAATCCACGCAGTTCCAGACAGGGCAGGTCGCAGGGCAGATTTAAACAGCAACAAACAATAATCCACGGTCCCAGCCACAAGGGCTAACCGCGTCGTTGGCTGTGTTCCAGCTGTCAAGGAAACCTTGCTAACTTTATAGCTAGTTAGCAGCTAGGCTAGCTGCTACGCCAAACAGCTCTTCAAACTTTTGGTTGGCAGGATCCCTGGACAGATATAGCGGTCCCAGCAACTGAGGCTAACCGCGTCGCGGGATCCAAATTCAAAAGGTAGCTAGTAACCAAACTTTTTTGATAGGACACTTTTTCAGAGACTTTCAAAAACTCCATGGCATTCTTTTCACCAATCTCACCTTAGAGAGACGTTACCATGGTAGCCAGAGAGCCTTGGCCTTGGTGGAGCAGCTGGCTGAGGGATGTGCATGTATGTTCGGATGTGTGTGTGTGTGTGTTGGTGATTTGTCTCCTGTCACACACACACACACACACACACACACACACACACACACACACACACCGAGAGTCTCTCATTAGAAGTGGGAGGGGCTTTGGAGTTGCCACCAGCTGATCAATATCCTGTGGACAGAATCAATCAGGATCAATAAACATCTCTGCAGGGGAAACACTGGTATGATGAACTAATGCTACTGGCTACTGGAGAGAACATGCTGACTGAGGGAGAGAGAGGGGTAAGAGAGGAGGGAAGAGAGGAGGAGAGGAAAGGAGATGAGGGGAGAGGAGGGGTAAGGGGCAGGCTGGGGTCAATTAGTATTCATAAATGACAAATGAATGTGTGGCTGCAGTCTAATAACAATTAGACTACTAGATCATCTAATCACATAACCTGGTTAGTGTAACTGGAGCTCAATAGAACCTTAACGACCTGGCTGTACAGTCCTGTCACATCCCAGCCCTAATGGTTATTATAGCAGGCCTTTATTAAATGTTATCCTGGTCCCTCAATAGACAAATAACATCTGATTCTATCTGCAGTCACTTAGGGGAGGGAGGGAAGGAGGGAGGGCCACGGTGAGAGAGAAAATTAGAAAAATAATGAAAGAGAATGAATGTGAGAGATATGATGTGAATATTGAAATCATATTAGTTTCCGGGAAAGATAGGTCTCCCCACCTCCATACCATCAAATAGCATGTCATACCTGGCATTGCCGTAACATGCCTTCAGCACCATTAGCCTAGCTATTACCATAGACATTTCATGCCTTACACACCTCTCACACACAGACTACTGTTAACACACACACACACACGCACACACACACACACACATCTCCTGTAGGCTGGACGGCTGTATGTTATACATCCCTGTTCATCTCTGAAGACACACACACACACATACACGCACTCTGCATACGCTGCACTAGCTAGGCAGGCAGTTTATAAAGCGTGGTCAGTGACCCCTCTAAAGAGCCGCCCTACTGAGTGTGTATACTCACAGCCTAAATAATGCAGTGACTGAGCTGTGACTAGCCAACAGTATTAATAAATAACTACACACACACACACACACACACACACACACACACACAAACAAGTAACTACACAAACTGCTCTCTACTCACTCTTCTTACAGTTAAATCAGCAGATAAATATTTCAGAGGTTGCTTACTTGATAACAGTTGAATTTAATTAAGATTTCATTACATTTCTACTAAAGTAAGACATACTAAGAGAGAGAGAGAGAGAGAGCAGTAAGGTTCTATCTGCTATTATTTTCACCACATCAACAGGTTTTCAGCAGTATGTGAACACCCACTCTGCAGTCTTAGTAAGAGTTAGGTGGAAGGGACACTCAGTTCAAATCAGTTCATATCCATTTGATTATTCTTTACTGGTGAACTTTGTCTGTGATTCTAGACATTAGCTCTGTCCTAGATGAGACAAGCGAGTGGCAATGACTGGCTTCATCTGGTCAGATAAATAGATATCTAGATGACAGTCCTCGGGTGAGCCTGGTATGGTTGGACACTGGCATGATACCAAGCTGGTAGAGGGTGGTCAGGAGGGCATCAGCTCAATTAGCCCTCAGGGAAAGGGTGAAAAGGGAGGGAGAGGAAGGAAGGAAGGGAGGGAGAGGGAGAGGGAGGAAGGGAGGGAGGGAGGAAGGAAGGAAGGAAGGAAGGAAGGAAGGGAGGGAGGGAGGAAGGAAGGAAGGAAGGATTGAAGGAAGGAAGGAAGGAAGGAAGGAAGGAAGGAAGGAAGGAAGGAAGGAAGGAAGGAAGGAAGGAAGGAAGGAAGGAAGGAAGGAAGGAAGGAAGGAAGGAAGGAAGGAAGGAAGGAAGGAAGGAAGGAAGGGAGAGAGAGAGAGAGAGAGAGAGGGAGGGAGGGAGGGAGGGAGGGAGGGAGGACAGCAGAATACAGACGACTACCAAAAAACTCTCTCCTCTTGCAGTACTTTCTTTCTCTCTCCCTGCCTGTTGGGGCCTGTGTGTGTGCATGACTATGCATGCCTCGCTGCCTTTCTGCACTTGTGTGTGTGCTTGTGTGCTGACAGCAGGTTGCTCTGCAGAGCTTATAAATTACCTTCCTTCCAACTCCACTTTAAATTAATGGAAGGAGCCGCCGCCTCTCTATCTCCCTCCCTTTCTCTCTCTGCCTCTGTCTCTCTCTCTCTCTACTCCCTCTCCATTTCCTTCTCTCTCTCCCCTCTATCTCTCTCCAGTACACAGACCAAAAATATCTCATAGTTTCCCTTCTAAATTCGGCGTATTATGGATGAATGTCTATTTTTTACGCATTAATTCCGCATGGTTACAGGGTTAATTCTGAGTGGTTAAAGGGTTAAAACAGAAACAACTCAAAGGTTAACAGTTTAGGCATTCATTTTAGGTGGTTAAAGTTAGGGCTATGGTTTGAGGAAGGCTTAAAACAAAATAATTAAAAACGGCTCACTATTACCATCAGGCGTCATCAGTATTCTCAGTATTCTTACAACTTCCTAGAGCATTGTGAACTGCTGTAGCGCAGTGGTCTAAGCAGCATGCTGTGGCTCCGAGCATCATGAGTTCCTAGTCCTGGGAATTTTTATTTTGTATTTTTTGGTGAGTGCAGAGGAAGGCATATCGGCGTTCTATTTCTACTGACCAGCCTGACAGACAGATTAAAGAGCAGGGAAATGGAGGACAGGTTAGTCTCTCTGGGCTGGTCTGTCTGGTCTCCTATCTGGTCTCTCTAAGTTTGGTATTTCCTCTCTCTGATCTCCTCACTTCACTGTGGCTCCCAGCAGGACAGAGGTGACCTCACCCTCTCTGAGACCTGAAGTACTGTCGTCCCCAACCATACAGAGCCATGTTTTTAGTAGGCTAGCAGTTATGACACTGCTTTGGGTTAGTACCCTGGGAAGGCAGTATCTCTTGTTACATTTGGCAATGTGACACTCACCAAAAATGCCCACCAAATCTCTGTTCCCTTCCAACAGCAGGTTGCCTGCCGACTCATCCTGAATTTAATTCCACTGCTCTATCGATCGCTCAATAAATCAGTCTGAACCTGCTATCCTAGAAGTCATTTGTGCTGACATCAAAATGATGTGATTCATGATTTGTTTAGGCCGGCTCTGGCCCAAACCCTGGGACCAATCAGAACGGTTTAAATATGTTCGCATTTGTGAAGTCGTCGAGGAGGAAGCAAATCCAGACTCATCATGGAGAAGGAACGTTAGTGGGCGTGGCGTTTGGCCGGAGTGATGTGGATGGGTAGCCAGTCAAACAGCTAGGAGCCTCCGCATCCATCTCAATCTCTCTCCCATTGAACAGAACTCAGGGTGTCTGGCTCTAGGACTGCTGGACGTGTTTCACTCTTATTGGACTGAATCAGATGCATCTGTGAAGATTAAATTAAAACAGCGCTGCCGAGGTGCTACGAGCAGCTCATCGCTAGCTCGTCTCCTGCCTGTCTTTAAAACTAATTACAGACTATTATCACAATTAGATCTGCAGGAAAGGGACACATCACACACACATACACACACACACAGGTCTGAGGAAGCAGATAGAGGCATAAGCATCAGCCAGTAATCAGGGACTAGCCTGGGTCTGTCTGTCTGTCTGCTCCATACTCATTAATCATGAAGAACATTAGGCTTTTTATAAGACATGGCTCACAACCAGAGTCACACGGACTCTAAAAAAGACACTTCTCCTTCCCTCTCTCTAGCTGTTCCCTTCCCAGCTATTGACATCTGTCTAGTTCTGAGAAGTAGTATTTCTGAGGAATAGTCTATTTCAGTCTAGTTCTGAGAGGTGATGACTGGAGTGATTGAGCAGAGAATATAGAGTGAAAGCTCTGGTGAGGTAATCTGGTGGTCAGAATTATTGGTTGTGTGATTATCGGCTTGGCTTTTCTTTGCTTATTACACTGCATGAACTACTGCCTCTGGAACAGAATACTATACTGCTGTAGAGGCTATAGTATAGGAGCCCTATGGACTGCTTCTGTAAAGGAGCTTCCCTAGAGGCAGCTGTATCTCTGTGTTGAGCTAACAAAGGCTTTGCAGAGGGAGACACACACAGCATAATGAACCATCTACTGCAGCACACCACACACACTCACATGCAAGTGCCCACACACATGCCTACACGCTCACTCACATATACACGCTCACACACGCTCGCACACACACGCTCGCAAGCACACACACACACACACACACAACATAATGAGTCTGCAGTCCATGCTTGGGTGGGTAGTGGAGGCCACATTGACTGTATGTTCTCCAGCTGCATCAGTATGCTACTGTCATGACTCTATGTCTGCACCACTCTCCTCCACCTTTCCCTCTCTCTTCCTTTCTTTCTCAACATCCCTCCCTCCCTCCCTCTCTCCCTCCCTCTGTTAATCTCTCTCTCTTTCTACATCTCTCCCCTCCACCCATCCCTCCCTCCCTGCATCTCTTCTGTATCTCTCCATCAATCTCTACCTCTCCCCCTAACTTCATCCCTCTCTCCCTACTCTCTGCTGGTTTTCCTGTGGGTTCCCAGTACGATAGTCTAATGAAACTGTTCCAGCTATTGGATAATGTTGGTAGCTAGCATGCTAAGGCAATTAACCAGTTAGCATCCAACTGCTTGGCTGATGTTGGTAGCTATGCTAATTAACCAGTTGTTTGGGTAATGTTGGTGGCTAGCATTCTGGGCTACTGAAACATTTGGGATCCAGACATTTGAGTAGTGATATTTATCTCTTATATATTCTGAAAGAAAGAGGTCCAATAATCTCCAAGTTGATGGATGGTACCATAAGGACCCCCCAGTCCATCAGTGGGAGTCTGATGTGTGTGTGTGTGTGTGTGTGTGTGTGTGTGTGTGTGTGTGTGTGTGTGTGTGTGTGTGTGTGTGTGTGTGTGTGTGTGTGTGTCAGCAGGGGTCTGATGGAGGGTGCTCATGTGTGGAGGACTCATCATGGGCTATTAGGAGCAAGCAGGGGGCCAGAGAGAGAGAATGAGAGAGAGAGATAAAGAGAAAGAAAGAGAGAGAAAGAAAGAAAGAAAAATAAATTACTGTCCTTCAGCAGAGGAGAGCAAGGGTGTGTCACGACACACACACACACACACACCCCATCATGTCTCCTGTCCTCTCCCATCCTAACAGTAATTTCCTGCAGTGGGCCCCACCAGGCAGCAGCAGCTGAAGACAGATCTTTATGAGCAGAGAGATTCAGACCAGACCGCCTTGTTCCTGATGATTTATTCATTTCTTGTTCTGCCGGCCTGGAACTAATCTCTCGTTAATAGTTAATATTCCATTCCTTTGCACATGATTGCAACATGAGAAGCAAAGATAGAGACAGAGTACAGAACATATGGTATTATCTATAGATAATAACAGAGATGGTTTGGTGAACCTCGCTCGCGTGATGTGTAACCTCGCTGGTATTTAAAAGAAAATGATGTGGTATAAATGGGTACTTTGTAGTACCTACTTCAATACTATTGAAAGCCAGTCAATGGCAGTATAGTATAGTATTAGTATATGTAGTACTACGGAGATCCAGTAGCAGTCTGGTTTGGTGGTGGAATCAGCAATGACACAGTTTCTGTTCTGTGTCTGAGCAGCATAGAAATAAACGTAATGTTTCTAAAACAGCAGGCAGTAGACAACCCTCCAAGAATACAACAACAGTAATACAGGGCTGAGCGCTCCAGGCCAGAACATTGTTGCTGTTTTTATCTACCGAGAGAAAATTGTATTTTGTTCAAATTTTAAGTGAAACCCCAAATTAAACCGTTTTCTTTAAATATCTGCTAAATTAATGTCTTCCCTTCGGAAACTCTCTCTCTCTCTGTGTGTGTGTGTGTGTATGTGTGTGTGTTTGAAAGAAAGTGTGCGAGAAAACAACAGTAAAGAGACATTGCGCTTAGCAGAAACAGCTCAGGGCTATTCAATGAATATTGCGTTCTTTGTGTTATTTGTTGTATTCAGAGCCCTAACAAGCCAGTTATGGGATTACTGGAATGTGTAGCTACTATGTAGTGCTTTTTATGTTTTATTGTAAATTAATGTAGCGTATTTGAGTGTATTACAGTAGTAGAGTGTTTACCAGTGAAAGTATCAGAGGAGGACATCTTACTGAGTCCCAAATGGCACCCTGTTCCCTAAATAGTGCACTATGTAGGGAATAGGGTTGCAAGCGCTTCAGTGAGCTTTTAGCTAAGACCTCCCATCTCTCTCTCCATCTCCTATACCCTTCCATCATGCCTACCACCCTTGATGTCCCCTCCCCCTTCCCTCTCCACCATAATTTCCATACAATAGCATTACATATACAGATGCCTATTGTTGTCATATGCCCTGCTGGTAAAATGGCAGGATGGTGGATGATTTGAAAAGCTAATTGGGGGACAAGCTGGGCTCTGACAAACCAATAGTGGTTGCTGGCCAATAGTACTTAGCACCTCTGAACGTAATTTGCAAACCGAGTGCACACTGATTTTGCATGTAGAATCATGTGAAAATTGACGGCAGTCAGACGTCTACAGAGGGTGGTCCCTAAAACACATCACGCTGAACGATCGGCAGACGAACGCTAGAGCCACATTCTCTGCGATGTGTGCGAGCCTTAAAAGCTTTCCCTCTCTAGTTCTACCCCTCCCCTTCTCTTCCATCTACCTGCCGCCCCTCTCTCTCTCCTCCTCTGTCTGTTGTTCCCTGACAGTGTTGTTAATGAGTGTTCTCTGAGGTTCTAGCATGGTGATGTACTCTAACTCTCTGTCTCACCCTGTCAAGATAACAGGAGACATCTCCACTCTCTGTCTCTAATTAGTCTTCTCTCTACCTCCCTCTACCTCTCTCCATCTCTCTGCCTCTCTCTCTTTCTCTCTCTCTCTCTCTCTCTCTCTTTCTCTCTCTCTCTCTCTCTCTCTCTGCCTCTCTCTCTCTCTCCATCTCTCTGCCTCTCTCTCTTTCTCTCTCTCTCTCTCTCTCTCTCTCTCTCTTTCTCTCTCTCTCTCTCTCTCCATC
>NW_028156821.1:0-85765 GCF_964263955.1 Coregonus lavaretus
CCTCAGAGAGTACATTCCTCAGAGAGTACATTCCTCAGAGAGTACATTCCTCAGAGAGTACATTCTTCAGAGTACATTCCTCAGAGAGTACATTCCTCAGAGAGTACATTCCTCGGAGAGTACATTCCTCAGAGAGTACATTCCTCAGAGAGTACATTCCTCAGAGAGTACATTCCTCAGAGAGTACATTCCTCAGAGAGTACATTCCTCAGAGAGTACATTCCTCAGAGAGTACATTCCTCAGAGAGTACATTCTTCAGAGTACATTCCTCAGAGAGTACATTCCTCAGAGAGTACATTCCTCGGAGAGTACATTCCTCAGAGAGTACATTCTTCAGAGTACATTCCTCAGAGTGTACATTCCTCGGAGAGTACATTCCTCAGAGAGTACATTCCTCAGAGAGTACATTCCTCAGAGAGTACATTCCTCAGAGAGTACATTCCTCAGAGAGTACATTCCTCAGAGAGTACATTCTTCAGAGTACATTCCTCAGAGAGTACATTCCTCAGAGAGTACATTCCTCGGAGAGTACATTCCTCAGAGAGTACATTCCTCAGAGAGTACATTCCTCAGAGAGTACATTCCTCAGAGAGTACATTCCTCAGAGAGTACATTCCTCAGAGAGTACATTCCTCAGAGAGTACATTCCTCAGAGAGTACATTCCTCAGAGAGTACATTCCTCAGAGAGTACATTCCTCTGTGCCCCAAGTTCTCCAATGAACTGCATCAAACTTGGTCTAAGGTGAACTCAAGGTTCCATGTCTCAAGCCAGTGCAAGCCTTGAACCTTCATGGCTTCCCCCCGAGGAGTTGGGACTGGACAAGTACCCTTATCATGGACCCCATTGTTGCGGCCATGGTCCTCCCAGACAAGGAGATCATTGGTAGGTCTCCCCGCTGTCCTCCGGGACCTCATCGGGCTGCTGACGACCACTCTGCAGCAGACATACCTGCACGGTCTAATAGCTCGCCTGTCCACCGACAGTGACCCTGAGCTGACTGCTGAAATTACTCAGATGTCCCCACTCCTCTCCCTCTCAAACGTTGAGATGTCACGTGCTAATGGCAAAGCCTTGTCTACGGTCTTCTCGTCACGCGGACAGCTTTGGCGCTCACAGTCAACGATGTCAGCCTCCGTGAAGAAACCCGTTATGGAGCATCCCATCTCCCCAGGCCAAGTTTTTGGCCCTGGTGTGGATGCCATTTTTGGACCAAATGGCAACGCTGCGGAAGGACAGACAGACCCCTCAGTCATTCAAGGATCCCCCTGCCCTGCATTACCCTGCCCAGAGACAATTGCAGTCTAGACCTCAGCTCTCCCCTGCTTTGTAAGGCCGCTTGGGCCCTCCCCCCAAACCAGCCACGTCAGCGGCATAACAAGCCCTCTGCTCCAAAAAAGGACGGGCCGCCTCAGTCATCCTGATGGGAGTGGCCCTGGCATCGGCCGCTTCTCCCACGCCCATCTGGCAAAGTGGGAGGAGCTTGTGGAGTCCCCCCGAGTGCTGGATACAGCACTACAGGGGTACAAACTCCAGTTCCGACTCGGCCACCACCTTTCAGAGGGGTTTGGTCAACTACAACAGCCGACCCCCAGAAAAGAGAAGCTCTCCCACTGGAGATTGCTATTAGCGGGGACAGCATGGGAACTACCTCGGAGGCCGGACCTATTGTCACAGGCAGAGGGCACATTGTGCCATCTGAATCCCTCCCTCCTGCAGCTGTGGGCCTGGCCGGTGAACAGCGAAAATGGTCTGGTTTAGATCTTGAGCCCTCTGTTGTTAACATCTTACAGAGTGCCAGGGCCCCGTCCATCACGTCAACCTATGACACGAGATGGGGCGTGTTCTGCCAGTGGTGTGGGGAGCAGGGGGTTGCTCCAGAATCTGGTGGCATAAAAACTGTGCTCCAGTTCTTGAGGTTAGTGATCTACTGAGAATAGGGGGGGGTCATTTCAAACACACTCTGATAGTCCTCCTAAAGCAGGCATTGTGTAAAGGAGCAGTAGATCATGTCCTTGATCCTGGATGAAGTTTTGAAATCCTTAAGAGTCTATTGACGCACCCGTGTAACAATCTAATGAACATAATAACAAATCCTCAGTTTAAGATACAGATATGTTCATCTATATCTCTACTGCATGTTGTTCTATATCTCTACTGTATGTTGTTCTATATCTCTACTGTATGTTGTTCTATATCTCTACTGCATGTTGTTCTATATCTCTACTGTATGTTGTTCTTTATCTCTACTGTGTTGTTCTATATCTCTACTGTATGTTGTTCTATATCTCTACTGTATGTTGTTCTATATCTCTACTGTATGTTGTTCTTTATCTCTACTGTGTTGTTCTATATCTCTACTGTGTTGTTCTATATCTCTACTGTATGTTGTTCTTTATCTCTACTGTGTTGTTCTATATCTCTACTGTATGTTGTTCTATATCTCTACTATATGTTGTTCTATATCTCTACTGTATGTTGTTCTATATCTCTACTGTATGATGTACTATATCTCTACTGTATGTTGTTCTATATATCTACTGTATGTTGTTCTATATCTCTGCTGTATGTTGTTCTATATCTCTACTGTATGTTGTTCTATATCTCTACTGTATGTTGTTCTATATCTCTACTGTATGTTGTTCTATATCTCTACTGCATGTTGTTCTATATCTCTACTGTATGTTGTTCTATATCTCTACTGTATGTTGTTCTATATCTCTAATGTATGTTGTACAATGTCTGTACTGTATTTTGTTCTATATCTCTACTGTATGTTGTTCTATATCTCTAATGTATGTTGTACTATGTCTCTATGACCTCTATTGTATGTTGTTCTATATCTCTACTGTATGTTGTTCTAAATCTCTACTGTATGTTGTTCTATATCTCTACTGCATGTTGTTCTATATCTCTACTGTATGTTGTCCTATATCTCTACTGTATGTTGTTCTATATCTCTGCTGTATGTTGTTCTATATCTCTACTGTATGTTGTTCTATATCTCTGCTGTATGTTGTTTTATATCTCTACTGCATGTTGTTCTATATCTCTACTGTATGTTGTTCTATATCTCTACTGTATGTTGTTCTATATCTCTTCTGTATGTTGTTCTATATCTCTACTGTATGTTGTTCTATATCTCTACTGTATGTTGTTCTATATCTCTACTGTATGTTGTTCTATATCTCTAATGTATGTTGTACTATGTCTCTATGACCTCTATTGTATGTTGTTCTATATCTCTACTGTATGATGTTCTAAATCTCTACTGTATAATGTTCTATATCTCTAATGTATGTTGTTCTATGTCTCTACTAAATGTTGTTCTATATCTCTACTGTATGTTGTTCTATATCTCTACTGCATGTTCATCTATATCTCTACTGCATGTTGTTCTATATCTCTACTGCATGTTGTTCTATATCTCTACTGTATTATGTTCTATATCTCTACTGTATGTTGTTCTATATCTCTACTGTATGTTGTTCTATATCTCTACTGCATGTTGTTCTATATCTCTACTGCATGTTGTTCTATATCTCTACTGTATGTTGTTCTATATCTCTACTGTATGTTGTTCTATATCTCTACTGTATGTTGTTCTATATCTCTACTGTATGATGTTCTATATCTCTACTGTATGTTGTTCTATATCTCTACTGTATGTTGTTCTATATCTCTACTGTATGTTGTTCTATATCTCTACTGTATGTTGTTCTATATCTCTACTGCATGTTGTTCTATATCTCTACTGTATGTTGATCTATATCTCTACTGTATGATGTTCTATATCTCTACTGTATGTTGTTCTATATCTCTACTGTATGTTGTTCTATATCTCTACTGTATGTTGTTCTATATCTCTACTGTATGTTGTTCTATATCTCTACTATATGTTGTTCTATATCTCTACTGTATGTTGTTCTATATCTCTACTGTATGTTGTTCTATATCTCTACTGTATGTTGTTCTATATCTCTACTATATGTTGTTCTATATCTCTACTATATGTTGTTCTATATCTCTACTGTGTTGTTCTATATCTCTAATGTATGTTGTTCTATATCTCTACTGTATGTTGTTCTATATCTCTACTGCATGTTGTTCTATATCTCTACTATATGTTGTTCTATATCTCTACTGTGTTGTTCTATATCTCTACTGTATAATGTTCTATATCTCTATGACCTCTACTGTATGTTGTTCTATACAGTGGCTTGCGAAAGTATTCATCCCCCTTGGCATTTTTCCTATTTTGTTGCCTTACAACATGGAATTAAAATGGATTTTTTTGGGGGGGTTGTATCATTTGATTTACACAACATGCCTACCACTTTGAAACAAACAAGAAATAAGACAAAAAAACTGAAAACTTGAGCGTGCATAACTAAGATCTTGTTTAGGGGCTCCATAGCAAAGGGGGTGAATACATATGCACGCAACACTTTTCCGTTATTTATTTTTTAGAATCTTTTGAAATAAGTTATTTTTTTCATTTCATTTCACCAATTTGATTTTGTGTATGTCCTTTAGATGAAATCCAAATAAAAATCAATTTAAATTACAGGTTGTAATGCAACAAAATAGGAATAACGCCAATGGGGATGAATACTTTTGCAAGGCACTGTATCTCTATGCTATGGCCAATGCAATATGTTAAGCTATAGGTATCTATTAGGGTTGGGCAGTATCCAGATTTCCATACCGTCATACCGTTTCTGTACCATATACGGTATTACCGGAGGTGCATACAATTGGTGCCATTAAAAAATATATATTTGTTTTTAAATGTGGACGCACAAAACAATTTAGGCAACAGGGATCTTGATCCAGGAGGGGATTGACTGTCTCTGCTGTAACCAAGAAGCTTGCTCTTGACATCTAGCCACTTGCCTTGAGCTGGATATCATTTATTTGATTTATTCTAGTTATACTTATATAACTTCAAGTTATAAGCAGTAGCTGCTCTTCTTCCTTTTATTCTACGATATTGAAAATCATACAGTCGGTATTTCGAAATATTCCGGTATACAGTATAAACGGTATATCGCCCAAACCTAGTATGTATGGTGTAACGCGTTGTCTGTCCTCCCCAGGTCCGTAGAGTTCATCAGTCTGGCCAGTGCTATCTCTGACAGGTGTTGTCTGTGTCCTCTCCAGGTATCCTAGAGTTCATCAGTCTGGCCAGTGCTATCTCTGACAGGTGTTGTCTGTCCTCTCCAGGTATCCTAGAGTTCATCAGTCTGGCCAGTGCTATCTCTGACAGGTGTTGTCTGTCCTCCCCAGGTATCCTAGAGTTCATCAGTCTGGCCAGTGCTATCTCTGACAGGTGTTGTCTGTCCTCTCCAGGTATCCTAGAGTTCATCAGTCTGGCCAGTGCTATCTCTGACAGGTGTTGTCTGTCCTCTCCAGGTATCCTAGAGTTCATCAGTCTGGCCAGTGCTATCTCTGACAGGTGTTGTCTGTCCTCTCCAGGTATCCTAGAGTTCATCAGTCTGGCCAGTGCTATCTCTGACAGGTGTTGTCTGTCCTCTCCAGGTATCCTAGAGTTCATCAGTCTGGCCAGTGCTATCTCTGACAGGTGTTGTCTGTGTCCTCTCCAGGTATCCTAGAGTTCATCAGTCTGGCCAGTGCTATCTCTGACAGGTGTTGTCTGTCCTCTCCAGGTATCCTAGAGTTCATCAGTCTGGCCAGTGCTATCTCTGACAGGTGTTGTCTGTCCTCTCCAGGTATCATAGAGTTCATCAGTCTGGCCAGTGCTATCTCTGACAGGTGTTGTCTGTCCTCTCCAGGTATCCTAGAGTTCATCAGTCTGGCCAGTGCTATCTCTGACAGGTGGTGTCTGTCCTCTCCAGGTATCCTAGAGTTCATCAGTCTGGCCAGTGCTATCTCTGACAGGTGTTGTCTGTCCTCTCCAGGTATCCTAGAGTTCATCAGTCTGGCTGTAGGGCTGGTCAGTATTAGAGGAGTGGACGCAGGACTCTACCTGGGCATGAACGAGAGAGGAGAGCTCTATGGGTCGGTAAGTTAAACACTCCTCTCCTCTACCTCTACTCTCCTCCTTCTTATCCTCTCCTCTACCTCTACTCCTATCTCTCCTATCCTCTCCCATCCTCTCCTCTCCTCTCCTCTACCTCTACTCCTATCTCTCCTATCCTCTCCTCTCCTCTCCTCTACTCTCCTCCTCCCTCCTCTCCTCCTCTCCTCCTCTTTCTCCTATCCTCTCCTCCACTCTCTCCTCTCCTCCTCTCTCCTCGCTCCTCTCTTCTCCTCCCTCCTCTCTCCTATATTCTCTCCTATATTCTATCCTCTATTCTCTCAACTATTCTCTCCTCTCCTCTCCTCTCCTCTCCTCTCCTCTCCTCTCCTCTCCTCTCCTCTCCTCTCCTCTCCTCTCCTCTCCTCTCCTCTCCTCTCCTCTCCTCTCCTCTCCTCTCCTATCCTCTCCTCTCCTCTCCTCTATTCTCTCCTCTCCTCTATTGTCTCCTCTCTCCTCTCCTCTCCTCTATTTTCTCCTCTATTCTCTCCTCTCTCCTCTCCTCTCCTCTATTCTCTCCTCTCCTCTATTCTCTGCTCTATTCTCTCCTCTCCTCTCTCCTCTCCTCTCCTCTCCTCTATTTTCTTCTCTATTCTCTCCTCTCCTCTCCTCTCTCCTCTCCTCTCCTCTCCTCTCCTCTCCTCTCCTCTATTCTCTCCTCTCCTCTCCTCTCCTCTCCTCTCCTCTCCTCTCCTCTCCTCTCCTCTCCTCTCCTCTCCTCTCCTCTCCTCTCCTCTCCTCTCCTCTCCTCTCCTCTCCTCTCCTCTCCTCTATTCTCTCCTCTATTCTCTCCTCTCCTCTCCTCTATCCTCTCCTCTATTCTCTCCTCTCCTCTCCTCTCCTCTCCTCTCCTCTCCTCTCCTCTCATCTCCTCTCCTCTCCTCTCCTCTCCTCTCCTCTCCTCTCCTCTCCTCTCCTCTCCTCTCCTCTACCCCTCCTCTCCTCTCCTCTCCTCTCCTCTCCTCTCCTCTCCTCTCCTCTCCTCTCCTCTCCTCTCCTCTCCTCTCCTCTCCTCTCCTCTCCTCTCCTCTCCTCTCCTCTCCTCTATTCTCTCCTCTATTCTATTCTCTCCTCTATTCTCTCCTCTCCTCTCCTCTCCTCTCCTCTCCTCTCCTCTCCTCTCCTCTCCTCTCCTCTCCTCTCCTCTCCTCTCCTCTCCTCTCCTCTCCTCTCCTCTCCTCTCCTCTCCTCTCCTCTCCTCTCCTCTATTCTCTCCTCTCCTCTCCTCTCCTCTCCTCTCCTCTATTCTCTCCTCTATTCTATCCTATTCTTTCCTCTATTCTCTCCTCTCCTCTCCTCTCCTCTCCTCTCCTCTCCTCTCCTCTCCTATCCTCTCCACTCCTCTACCCCTCCTCTCCTCTATTCTCTCCTCTCCTCTCCTCTCCTCTCCTCTCCTCTCCTCTCCTCTCCTCTCCTCTCCTCTCCTCTCCTCTCCTCTCCTCTCCTCTCCTCTCCTCTCCTCTCCTCTCCTCTCCTCTCCTCTCCTCTCCTCTCCTCTCCTCTCCTGTCCTCTCCTCTCCTCTCCTCTCCTCTCCTCTCCTCTCCTCTATTCTCTCCTCTATTCTATTCTCTATTCTATTCTCTCCTCTCCTCTCCTCTCCTCTCCTCTCCTCTCCTCTCCTCTCCTCTCCTCTCCTCTCCTCTCCTCTCCTCTCCTCTCCTCTCCTCTCCTCTCCTCTCCTCTCCTCTCCTCTCCTCTCCTCTCCTCTCCTCTCCTCTATTCTCTCCTCTACCCCTCCTCTCCTCTACCCCTCTCTGCCCCTCATCAGAAAACATTATTGTCATACAACAGGGAACAGTCATCTCCATACAGCCTTTAACATGTTTTGTGTTGTAACACTTACATATTCACATTGCATCAGGTTAGTTATATCATTGACACTCAGTTTAGAGTGGAAATGTAGCAGGAAGCCAGAAGTGAGATGAGTAAAGATACTGTGTGGAGTTATAGGCTGTCATAGAAATATTTACAGACAGGCATGGTGTTTACTCCTCATGGCTCTGGGTTTCTAGGATATATCCGCAAGGCTTCCCAGGTCCCATAACTCATCCGTTCCTGAGGACGAGATGGGAACCCCTTCATTTACATATTTTACCAAGTTCACTGAGTATACACAGTCAGGACTATTTGCAGGTTAGCTGAGGTGGACCTGATAGACAGTTTTTAAATACTTTGATACAGCTGAATTTGTTGTTCACATTAATATGTACATTTATGGGTGACCAAATTCACACAGAAATGTGAGTAAAAGATCTGTTATTCTCATTGAAAGCCAGTCTAAGAAGCGGTAGATCTGTTATTCTCATTGAAAGCCAGTCTAAGAAGCGGTAGATCTGTTATTCTCATTGAAAGCCAGTCTAAGAAGCGGTAGATCTGTTATTCTCATTGAAAGCCAGTCTAAGAAGCGGTAGATCTGTTATTCTCATTGAAAGCCAGTCTAAGAAGCGGTAGATCTGTTATTCTCATTGAAAGCCAGTCTAAGAAGCGGTAGATCTGTTATTCTCATTGAAAGCCAGTCTAAGAAGCGGTAGATCTGTTATTCTCATTGAAAGCCAGTCTAAGAAGCGGGAGATCTGTTATTCTCATTGAAAGCCAGTCTAAGAAGCAGTAGATCTGTTATTCTCATTGAAAGCCAGTCTAAGAAGCAGTAGATCTGTTATTCTCATTGAAAGCCAGTCTAAGAAGCGGTAGATCTGTTATTCTCATTGAAAGCCAGTCTAAGAAGCGGTAGATCTGTTATTCTCATTGAAAGCCAGTCTAAGAAGCGGTAGATCTGTTATTCTCATTGAAAGCCAGTCTAAGAAGCGGTAGATCTGTTATTCTCATTGAAAGCCAGTCTAAGAAGCGGTAGATCTGTTATTCTCATTGAAAGCCAGTCTAAGAAGCGGTAGATCTGTTATTCTCATTGAAAGCCAGTCTAAGAAGCGGTAGATCTGTTATTCTCATTGAAAGCCAGTCTAAGAAGCGGTAGATCTGTTATTCTCATTGAAAGCCAGTCTAAGAAGCGGTAGATCTGTTATTCTCATTGAAAGCCAGTCTAAGAAGCGGGAGATCTGTTATTCTCATTGAAAGCCAGTCTAAGAAGCGGTAGATCTGTTATGATGGGAGCAGAGAACAGCCAATAACATGGGGATTTCTCCAGTGTGTGTGTGTGTCTCTCTCTCTCTCTTTGTGTGTGTGTGTGTGTGTGTGTCTCTCTCTCTGTGTGTGTGTGTCTCTCTCGCTCTCTCTGTGTGTGTGTGTGTGTGTGTGTGTGTGTGTGTGTGTGTGTGTGTGTGTGTTTGTGACCTGCTAATAGGTGTCTCTGGCCCCTACCGAGGGCCTCTCTGTCTCTCTCAGCCTGAACAACAGACAGACTGTCTCTAAAGCAGGTCCTTTATGTTGGGGATAAGTGGAAGATAACATTACATTCTTACCAATACATGTTAATGTCATTATTTGGCAACAATTACAACACTCCTACCTAATGTAATTAAAATGAGTTTGTTCTGCATGGTGGATTTTCTAAAAGACGATAGAGCTCTCTTTGAGATGCTCAGCTATATAGAATTAATAAATACTGATCATTTACGTGGTCATAATTCGTGCTCAAGGGGAAATCCTACAGGTTCCCAGCTTTCAATGAGAAACTAATTTTAATTAGATCAGATATGTCTTTTTTGTAACTGTTGCCAAATAATGACTAACATATTTTGCTAAGAATGTGATTAGAGGATGAGTCCTGTAGCGGGTCTTGAACCCAGGCCACCAGCACCAATGATGACCTCCCTGACCACTAACCCAATAGGGGATATCTCCCTCCACCCTAACCCCTCCACCCTAACCCCTCCACCCTAACCCCTCCTCCCTGACCACTAACCCAATAGGGGATATCTCCAGGATGTGCTTATTGGAACCCCTCCACCCTAACCCCTCCACGCTAGGCACTACAGTATGGTCCCTAACCCCTCCTCCCTAACCCCTCCTCCCTAACCCCTCCACCCTAGGCACTACAGTATGGTCCCTAACCCCTCCTCCCTAACCACTCCTCCCTAACCCCTCCTCCCTAACCCCTCCTCCATAGGCACTACAGTATGGTCCCTAACCCCTCCTCCCTAACCCCTCCTCCATAGGCACTACAGTATGGTCCCTAACCCCTCCTCCCTAACCCCTCCTCCCTAACCCCTCCTCCCTAACCCCTCCACCCTAGGCACTACAGTATGGCCCCTAACCCCTCCTCCCTAACCCCTCCTCCCTAACCCCTCCTCCATAGGCACTACAGTATGGTCCCTAACCCCGCCTCCCTAACCCCTCCACCCAGGGCACTACAGTATGATCCCTAACCCCTCCACCCTAACCCCTCCTCCCTAACCCCTCCTCCCTAACCCCTCCTCCCAGGGCACTACAGTATGGTCCCTAACCCCTCCTCCCTAACCCCTCCTCCCAGGGCACTACATTATGGAGATCTGAAACAACTTGATAGGTGTAAGCAATAGGGTGAAGCACTTTGAAGTAAATCTCAGCTCTGTTAAAAGTACACTCAATAAAAACTTTTATTGATCATAGTGATTCAGGAGTATAATTAAAACAGGTTAACATGTCCCACCAACATTATACAACTATACTGAAAGCCCTTAAATTGCTGAAATAAGTAGGCCTAAATCAAATCAATGATGAGAATAGTCAGAATAAACTATATGTGACACAGACATGATGGCGTAGCAGGAAGCTCGGCGTACCGTGAACCAAGAGGTTGTGAGTTCAAATCTCAGGTGAGGACATGTTGAATAATAATTACTGTATACATTAATGTGCACAATGTAGTCAGATATGTACAGTTAGATATCCCTTGGCAACAGGCAGAGCGTGAGGAATAGATCAGTGGTTCACCAATCAGGGCCTTGATTGGCTTGGCAACAGTAACAAGGTGTAATGTCTAATGAAAACATTTCTTTGGGACCATCAGGTGACAACTGATACACAGAAAACTGGACAATGTTCTTGAAACATGTCTAAAACGTTTAATTTAGGATATTCTGAGAACATGGTGACCACATTCTGGGTATGTTCTGTTTGACATTAAGGGTATGTTCTCCTAACTCTAACGCCAAAACATGCTAAAAAAGGTTCTCCGAAATGTTTTGCTAACATAGAATGTTCCCCTAACTAACGGAAAACTCGACACTCAAACATTAGGGGAAAATGACGGGTAACATTATAAAAACGTTCTCTCTGTTAGCTGGGTATGGATAGCTCTGTTAGCTGGGTATGGATAGCTCTGTTAGCTGGGTATGGATAGCTCTGTTAGCTGGGTATGGATAGCTCTGTTAGCTGGGTATGGATAGCGCTGTTAGCTGGGTATGGATAGCTCTGTTAGCTGGGTATGGATAGCTCTGTTAGCTGGGTATGGATAGCTCTGTTAGCTGGGTATGGATAGCTTTGTTAGCTGGGCATGGATAGCTCTGTTAGCTGGGTATGGATAGCTCTGTTAGCTGGGTATGGATAGCTCTGTTAGCTGGGTATGGATAGCTCTGTTAGCTGGGTATGGATAGCTCTGTTAGCTGGGTATGGATAGCTCTGTTAGCTGGGTATGGATAGCTCTGTTAGCTGGGTATGGATAGCTCTGTTAGCTGGGTATGGATAGCTCTGTTAGCTGGGTATGGATAGCTCTGTTAGCTGGGTATGGATAGCTCTGTTAGCTGGGTATGGATAGCTCTGTTAGCTGGGTATGTGCAAAGTCATGTGCCCTGTCTCCTGGTGGGTGTGTTTACAGACCCCTCCACACAGCCCTAACCCCTAACTGTCTTCAGCCAACCACAACCTGCCGGCTAATTGATGGAACTGTTTCAGAACGCCACGGCCATTTATATAAACACTGTTCTGCTGGTTAAACACATTCATCTGCTGCCTGTAGTGCAAGTGGCATCCCAAATGGCACCCTATTCCCTATATAGTGCACTACTATTGACCAGGGCCACAGCTATCTTATGATGTCAGGTTATACCACGCTCAGCCAAATAGCAGAGAGCTGGGCCAAGAGGACAGACTATTCAGATACCCTGGAGGTTGGAACAACACACTGAAACACACCCATCCTGACAGAGTGGTGTTGTCAGGCTATTGTGTTCTATTGTTCTGTCCTGTTGTGTTCTAATGTTCTGTCCTGTTGTGTTCTAATGTTCTGTCCTGCTGTGTTCTATTGTTCGCTCCTGTTGTGTTCTATTGTTCTGTTGTGTTCTAATGTTCTGTCCTGATGTGTTCTATTGTTCTGTCCTGTTGTGTTCTATTGTTCTGTCCTGTTGTGTTCTATTGTTCTGTTGTGTTCTATTGTTCTGTCCTGTTGTGTTCTATTGTTCTGTCCTGCTGTGTTCTATTGTTCTGTCCTGTTGTGTTCTAATGTTCTGTCCTGTTGTGTTCTAATGTTCTGTCCTGCTGTGTTCTATTGTTCGCTCCTGTTGTGTTCTATTGTTCTGTTGTGTTCTAATGTTCTGTCCTGATGTGTTCTATTGTTCTGTCCTGTTGTGTTCTATTGTTCTGTCCTGTTGTGTTCTATTGTTCTGTTGTGTTCTATTGTTCTGTCCTGTTGTGTTCTATTGTTCTGTCCTGCTGTGTTCTATTGTTCTGTCCTGTTGTGTTCTATTGTTCTGTCCTGTTGTGTTCTATTGTTCTGTTCTGTTGTGTTCTATTGTTCTGTCCTGTTGTGTTCTATTGTTCTGTCCTGTTGTGTTCTATTGTTCTGTTCTGTTGTGTTCTATTGTTCTGTTCTGTTGTGTTCTATTGTTCTGTCCTGTTGTGTTCTATTGTTCTGTTGTGTTCTATTGTTCTGTCCTGTTGTGTTCTATTGTTCTGTCCTGTTGTGTTATATTGTTCTGTCCTGCTGTGTTCTATTGTTCTGTCCTGCTGTGTTCTATTGTTCTGTCCTGTTGTGTTCTATTGTTCTGTCCTGTTGTGTTCTATTGTTCTGTCCTGTTGTGTTCTATTGTTCTGTCCTGTTGTGTTCTATTGTTCTGTCCTGTTGTGTTCTATTGTTCTGTCCTGCTGTGTTCTATTGTTCGCTCCTGTTGTGTTCTATTGTTCTGTTGTGTTCTAATGTTCTGTCCTGATGTGTTCTATTGTTCTGTCCTGTTGTGTTCTATTGTTCTGTCCTGTTGTGTTCTATTGTTCTGTTGTGTTCTATTGTTCTGTCCTGTTGTGTTCTATTGTTCTGTCCTGCTGTGTTCTATTGTTCTGTCCTGTTGTGTTCTATTGTTATGTCCTGTTGTGTTCTATTGTTCTGTTCTGTTGTGTTCTATTGTTCTGTCCTGTTGTGTTCTATTGTTCTGTTGTGTTCTATTGTTCTGTCCTGTTGTGTTCTATTGTTCTGTCCTGTTGTGTTCTATTGTTCTGTCCTGCTGTGTTCTATTGTTCTGTCCTGCTGTGTTCTATTGTTCTGTCCTGTTGTGTTCTATTGTTCTGTCCTGTTGTGTTCTATTGTTCTGTCCTGTTGTGTTCTATTGTTCTGTCCTGTTGTGTTCTATTGTTCTGTCCTGTTGTGTTCTATTGTTCTGTCCTGCTGTGTTCTATTGTTCTGTCCTGCTGTGTTCTATTGTTCTGTCCTGTTGTGTTCTATTGATCTGTCCTGCTGTGTTCTATTGTTCTGTCCTGTTGTGTTCTATTGTTCTGTCCTGTTGTGTTCTATTGTTCTGTCCTGTTGTGTTCTATTGTTCTGTCCTGTTGTGTTCTATTGTTCTGTCCTGTTGTGTTCTATTGTTCTGTCCTGCTGTGTTCTATTGTTCTGTCCTGCTGTGTTCTATTGTTCTGTCCTGTTGTGTTCTATTGTTCTGTCCTGTTGTGTTCTATTGTTCTGTTGTGTTCTATTGTTCTGTCCTGTTGTGTTCTATTGTTCTGTCCTGTTGTGTTCTATTGTTCTGTCCTGCTGTGTTCTATTGTTCTGTCCTGTTGTGTTCTTTTGTTCTGTCCTGTTGTGTTCTATTGTTCTGTCCTGTTGTGTTATATTGTTCTGTCCTGTTGTGTTCTATTGTTCTGTCCTGCTGTGTTCTATTATTCTGTCCTGTTGTGTTATATTGTTCTGTCCTGTTGTGTTATATTGTTCTGTCCTGTTGTGTTCTATTGTTCTGTCCTGCTGTGTTCTATTGTTCTGTCCTGTTGTGTTATATTGTTCTGTTGTGTTCTATTGTTCTGTCCTGTTGTGTTCTATTGTTCTGTCCTGTTGTGTTCTATTGTTCTGTCCTGTTGTGTTCTATTGTTCTGTCCTGTTGTGTTATATTGTTCTGTCCTGTTGTGTTCTATTGTTCTGTCCTGTTGTGTTCTATTGTTCTGTTCTGTTGTGTTCTATTGTTCTGTCCTGTTGTGTTCTATTGTTCTGTTGTGTTCTATTGTTCTGTCCTGTTGTGTTCTATTGTTCTGTCCTGCTGTGTTCTATTGTTCTGTCCTGCTGTGTTCTATTGTTCTGTCCTGCTGTGTTCTATTGTTCTGTCCTGTTGTGTTCTATTGATCTGTCCTGCTGTGTTATATTGTTCTGTCCTGTTGTGTTCTATTGTTCTGTTGTGTTCTATTGTTCTGTCCTGTTGTGTTCTATTGTTCTGTCCTGTTGTGTTCTATTGTTCTGTCCTGTTGTGTTCTATTGTTCTGTCCTGTTGTGTTCTATTGTTCTGTCCTGTTGTGTTCTATTGTTCTGTCCTGTTGTGTTCTATTGTTCTGTCCTGTTGTGTTCTATTGTTCTGTCCTGCTGTGTTCTATTGTTCTGTCCTGCTGTGTTCTATTGTTCTGTCCTGTTGTGTTCTATTGTTCTGTCCTGTTGTGTTCTATTGTTCTGTTGTGTTCTATTGTTCTGTCCTGTTGTGTTCTATTGTTCTGTCCTGTTGTGTTCTATTGTTCTGTCCTGCTGTGTTCTATTGTTCTGTCCTGTTGTGTTCTATTGTTCTGTCCTGTTGTGTTCTATTGTTCTGTCCTGTTGTGTTATATTGTTCTGTCCTGTTGTGTTATATTGTTCTGTCCTGTTGTGTTCTATTGTTCTGTCCTGTTGTGTTCTATTGTTCTGTCCTGTTGTGTTCTATTGTTCTGTCCTGTTGTGTTCTATTGTTCTGTCCTGTTGTGTTCTATTGTTCTGTCCTGCTCAGTCATCCAGCTCCTCCCACCTGCTGATCTCTCAGCCATCTCTCACCCTGCCCTGTCCCAGGATGCCCTGCAGCTCCCATGTTGACACAAGGTGTGTGTTTTTAGGTGACGTCACAGGGGAAGTGCTTCCTCTATGAACAGAGGTCAATGTAAAACAGATTTTTTCACTTGTACTGAAAAAAAAATTGCACACCCTCACCCTCAAAGAATTAACTCAAAATACAGTTTATAACCACAAATAACAATAACTGTAGCGACCCTGTGTTTCTGAATGTGGATATCGACATCGATGCCCCGCAGGGCTGCGGGTCAGATTGAGGGTACCCCAACCCCCATGGATGCCCCGCAGGGCTGCGGGTCAGATTGAGGGTACCCCAACCACCATGGATGCCCCGCAGGGCTGCGGGTCAGATTGAGGGTACCCCAACCACCATGGATGCCCCGCAGGGCTGCGGGTCAGATTGAGGGTACCCCAACCCCCATGGATGCCCCGCAGGGCTGCGGGTCAGATTGAGGGTACCCCAACCCCCATGGATGCCCCGCAGGGCTGCGGGTCAGATTGAGGGTACCCCAACCACCATGGATGCCCCGCAGGGCTGCGGGTCAGATTGAGGGTACCCCAACCACCATGGATGAGCTCTCCTGTTTCATTAAGACACGATGAGAGCAGCAGCCAATCCTCAGCTAGGGGGAAATCTGATGTTCAACATTTTGATGGCATATTTAGAATTATATAAAATATATGCAACACATTTTCCACCAATAGGTTTCTGCGCCAATGCACCACACAAACAATAAACAAAGCATACCGACTTTGGGCGCTTCAATATCATGGTTTGCATTTTCAACACCACAATAAATAGACTATGTCAATCTCGACAAACAGACATTTCATCCCACCCTACCATGTAGACTTACCCAGTATCGAGGCCCAATCTTACCCAGTATCGAAGGCCCAATCTTACCCAGTATCGAAGGCCCAATCTTACCCAGTATCGAAGGCCCAATCTTACCCAGTATCGAAGGCCCAATCTTACCCAGTATCGAAGGCCCAATCTTACCCAGTATCGAAGGCCCAATCTTACCCAGTATCGAAGGCCCAATCTTACCCAGTATCGAAGGCCCAATCTTACCCAGTATCGAAGGCCCAATCTTCCCAATGTCATTAAACTTTTTTTTTTTTTTTTTTTTTTTATACAGTACCAGTCAAAAGTTTGGACACACCTACTCATTCCAGGGTTTTTCTTAATTTTTACTATTTTCTACATTGTAGAATAATAGTGAAGACATAAAAACTATGAAATAACACATATGGAAGTAACCAAAATATATTTTATATTTGGGATTCTTCAAATAGCCACCCTTTGCCTTGATGACAGCTTTACACACTCTTGGCATTCTCTCAACCAGCTTCACCTGGAATGCTTTTCCAACAGTCTTGAAGGAGTTCCCACATATGCTGAGCACTTGTTGGCTGCTTTTCCTTCACTCTGCTGTCCGACTCATCCCAAACCATCTCAATTGGGTTGAGGTCGTGGGATTGTGGAGGGCAGGTCATCTGATGCAGCACTCCATCACTCTCCTTCTTTGTAAAATAGCCCTTACACAGCCTGGAGGTGTGTTGGGTCATTGTCCTGTTGAAAAGCAAATTATAGTCCCACTAAGCCCAAACCAGATGGGATGGCGTATCGCTGCAGAATGCTGTGGTAGCCATGCTGGTTAAGTGTGCCTTGAATTCTAAATAAATCACAGACAGTGTCACCAGCAAAGCACCCCCACACCATAACACCTCCTCCTCCATGCTTTACGGTGGGAACTACACATGAGGAGATCATCCGTTCACCCACACAGTGTCTCACAAAGACACAGCGGTTGGAACCAAAAATCTCAAATTTGGACTCCAGACCAAAGGACACATTTCCACTGTCCATTGCTCGTGTTTCTTGGCCCAAGCAAGTCTCTTCTTCTTATTGGCGTCCTTTAGTAGTGGTTTCGTTGCAGAAATTCGACCATGAAGGCCTGATTCACACAGTCTCCTCGGAACAGTTGATGTTGAGATGTGTCTGTTACTTGAACTCTGTGAAGCATTTATTTGGGCTGCAATTTCTGAGGCTGGTAACTCTAATGAACTTATCCTCTGCAGCAGAGGTAACTCTGGGTCTTCCTTTCCTGTGGCGGTCCTCATGAGAGCCAGTTTCATCATAGCGCTTGATGGTTTTTGCGACTCACTTGAAGAAACTTTAAAAGTTCTTGAAATGTTCCGTATTGATTGACCTTCATGTCTTAAAGTAATGATGGACTGTTGTTTCTCTTTGCTTATTTGAGCTGTTCTTGCCATAATATGGACTTGGTCTTTTACCAAATAGGACTTTCTTCTGTATACCCCCCCTACCTTGTCACAACACAACTGATTGGCTCAAATGCATTAAGAAGGAAAGAAATTCCACAAATTAACTTTTAAGAAGGCACACCTGTTAATTGAAATGCATTCCAGGTGACTACCTCATGAAGCTGGTTGAGAGAATGCCAAGAGTGTGCAAAGCTGTCATCAAGGCAAAGGGAGGCTATTTGAAGAATCTCAAATATAAAATATATTTTGATTTGTTTAACACTTATTTGAGTACTACATGATTCCATATGTGTTATTTCATAGTTTTGATGTCTTCACTATTATTCTACAATTTAAAAAATAGTAAAAATAAAGAAAAACCCTTGAATGAGTAGGTGTGTCCAAACTTTTGACTGATACTGTATATACACACAGTACAAAGATTTTTAAACGTGACTGGAACATAAAAGTTGTTGACTTATTTTAATTGTAGTCCCTATTTTTTTTACATAAATACGTATACAATTAGATAAATACATATACAATTAGATAAATACATATACAATACATAAATACATATACAATTCCATAAATACATAAACAATTCCATAAATACATATACTATTACATAAATACATATACAATTCCATAAATACGTAAAAAATTCCCTAAATACGTATACAATTCCATAAATATGTATACAATTCCATAAATACGTATACAATTACATAAATACGTATACAATTACATAAATACATAAACAATTACATAAATACATAAACAATTACAGAGATACAGACAATAAAAGGTTATACTGTTCACACATTAGCCAGATTTTGACATTCTTTAAAAGTGGTTATGGTTGGTTTGGCTTTGAGTTGCTGGGGTAGTTTGTTGCACTCAACAGAGCCGGTAAATAAAAATGTGTTCTTACCAGATAGACGTTTATATTTAAAACAGTGAATATTAGAGTTTGTGGCTCTGGTATTGTGTGGTCCTCTGTAGTTCAGCTGGTAGAGCATGGCGCTTGTAACACCAGGGTAGTGGGTTCGATCCCCGGGACCACCCATACGTAAAAATGTATGCACACATGACTGTAAGTCACTTTGGATAAAAGCGTCTGCTAAATGTTATTATTATTATTATTATGCTGGTGGACATCTCTAACTAATAAAAAAATGTGGATAGGTACCTGTGGGCTGAGTCCGTGATAATTATGTGGACCACATCAAGTTGAATTAATACTACTATTTTTTCCACAGATAGCCAGCCTGGCTGCTTAAAATGCTGGAGCACCAGATGATTATGAGGGGGGAGTTTAAGGAACAATTCTTACAAGTTTGTTTGGCTGGTAGCTTATTCTTTAGATGTTTGGTAAACCATGATATGCAGCATAATCAAAGTGACACTGGAGTCGCCAGAGTCTTTGGAGCGTCTATAACCAGGTTTCCATCCAGTTGGCGACAGATTTTATCCAACATGTGCTTTACTCGTGTAAAAAGTTTGGATGGAAACCTGGTTAATGCCATTTTGAGGATGCTGGAATTATATGTTGGACGAACGTGCGCATGCACGTGCACCTACTGGAGACTTTATTCGTAGCTTCATCAGATTAAAACATTGTGACTGGTTGTGTTTATGACACATATAAAAGGTAATACATTTTAAAAGTCAAATGACAAATAGTTAGGTTCTAGGTGGGCGAGGAATAGCTGCTCGGATTGGAGAGGAGGCACGTTAAGCTTTCCTGCCTGCGGGAGCATAAGGACGACTTGGGAGAATAATGATCTGCAACAGACTAAGAATCTAAGAATCAGAAGTAAAAATACTGTGTCTTTCTGTGTCAAGCCATAAGACTCCTGAACAGGAAATCATGGCTACCTGGACTATTTGCATTGTCCCCCCCACCCCACCCCAACCCCCTCTTTTACGGTGCTGCTACTCTATTTATTATCTATGCATAGTCACTTTAACTCTACCCACATGTACAGTTGTTGTCAAAAAGTTTTGAGAATGACACAAATACTAATTTTCACAAAGTCTGCTGCCTCTGTTTTTATGATGGCAATTTGCATATACTCCAGAATGTTATGAAGAGTGATCAGATGAATTGCAAAGTCCCTCTTTGCCATGAAAATGAACTTAATTCCCAAAAAACATTTCCACTGCATTTCAGCCATGCCACAAAAGGACCAGCTGACATCATGTCAGTGATTCTCTCGTTAACACAGGTGAGAGTGTTGACGAGGACAAGGCTGGAGATCACTCTGTCATGCTGATTGAGTTAGAATAACAGACTGGAAGCTTTAAAAGGAGGGTGGTGCTTGAAATCATTGTTCTTCCTCTGTTAACCATGGTTACCTGCAAGGAAACACGTGCCGTCATCATTGCTTTGCACAAAAAGGGCTTCACAGGGAAGGATATTGCTGCTAGTAAGATTGCACCTAAATCAACCATTTATCGGATCATCAAGAACTTCAAGGAGAGAGGTTCAGTTGTTGTGAAGAAGGCTTCAGAGCACCTTAGAAAGTCCAGCAAGCGCCAG
Organism: Coregonus lavaretus; assembly: GCF_964263955.1. NCBI lineage: Eukaryota > Metazoa > Chordata > Actinopteri > Salmoniformes > Salmonidae > Coregonus > Coregonus lavaretus. Next base: position 20,012 of record NW_028156821.1, read on the forward strand.
GACCGTCTCCTAAAGTTGAATCAGCTGCGGGATCGGGGCACCACCAGTGCAGAGCTTGCTCAGGAATGGCAGCAGGCAGGTGTGAGTGCATCTGTATGCACAGTGAGGCGAAGACTTTTGGAGGATGGCCTGGTGTCAAGAAGGGCAGCGAGGAAGCCACTTCTCTCCAGGAAAAACATCAGGGACAGACTGATATTCTGCAAAAGGCACAGGGATTGGACTGCTGAGGACTGGGGTAAAGTCATTTTCTCTGATGAATCCCCTTTCCGATTGTTTGGGTCATCCGGAAAAAAGCTTGTCCGGAGAAGACAAGGTGAGCACTACCATCAGTCCTGTGTCATGCCAACAGTAAAGCATCCTGAGACCATTCATGTGTGGGGTTGCTTCTCAGCCAAGGGAGTGGGCTCACTCACAATTTTGCCTAAGAACACAGCCATGAATAAAGAATGGTACCAACACATCCTCCGAGAGCAACTTCTCCCAACCATCCAAGAACAATTTGGTGACGACCAATGCCTTTTCCAGCATGATGGAGCACCTTGCCATAAGGCAAAAGTGATAACTAAGTGGCTCGGGGAACAAAACATCAACATTTTGGGTCCATGGCCAGGAAACTCCCCAGACCTTAATCCCATTGAGAACTTGTGGTCGATCCTCAAGAGGCAGGTGGACAAACAAAAACCCACAAATTCTGACAAACTCCAAGCATTGATTATGCAAGAATGGGCTGTCATCAGTCAGGATGTGGCCCAGAAGTTAATTGACAGCATGCCGGGGCGGATTGCAGAGGTCTTGAAAAAGAAGGGTCAACACTGCAAATATTGACACTTAGCATAAATGTAATGTAATTGTCAATAAAAGCCTTTGACACTTATGGAATGCTTGTAATTATACTTCAGTATACCATAGTAACATCTGACAAAAATATCTAAAAACACTGAAGCAGCAAACTTTGTGAAGACCAATACTGGTCAAAACTTTTGACCAAGACTGTACATATTACCTCAATTACCTTGACTAACCGGTGCCCCCGCACATTGACTCTGTACCGGTACCCCCTGTATATAGCCTCCCTACTGTTATTACACATTGACTCTGTACCGGTACCCCCCTGTATATAGCCTCCCTACTGTTATTTCCCATTGACTCTGTACCGGTACCCCCTGTATATAGCCTCCCTACTGTTATTACACATTGACTCTGTACCGGTACCCCCCTGTATATAGCCTCCCTACTGTTATTTCCCATTGACTCTGTACCGGTACCCCCTGTATACAGCCTCCCTACTGTTATTTCCCATTGACTCTGTACCGGTACCCCCTGTATATAGCCTCCCTACTGTTATTTCCCATTGACTCTGTACCGGTACCCCCTGTATACAGCCTCCCTACTGTTATTACACATTGACTCTGTATCGGTACCCCCTGTATATAGCCTCCCTACTGTTATTTTATTTTAGTGCTGCTCTTTAATTATTTGTTATTAATTTTTTACTTATCTATATTTTACTTAACACATATTTTTCTTAAAACTGCATTGTTGGTTAAGGGCTTGTAAGGAAGCATTTCCCTGTAAGGTCTACACCTGTTGTATTCGGCGCATGTGGCATATAATATTTTATTTGTTTTGATTCTGTCCAGAGTAGACCCACAACTGGTCCAAATGGAATTAAATATTCAAATCACAGGGCTTTTGCGCCGTTATTTCTGATGACATTTTCACTGAGTAGAATGTTGTACTCACTTGAAAACAATAATGCAAGTATTGATTGCAGTGTGGAGTTGTAGGCTAGTCTAGGGAGGATAATTATATTGTCCCTAAACAAGATCAATAGGGGAGGTTTTTGAGCTGCATGTCTCATGTTTGATCATCAACCTGGCCTCACCTGGCCTCACCTGGCCTCACCTGGCCTCACCTGGCCACACCTGGCCTCACCTGGCCTCACCTGGCCACACCTGGCCTCTCCTGGCCTCACCTGGCAACACCTGGCCTCACCTGGCCTCACCTGGCCTCACCTGGCCACACCTGGCCTCACCTGGCCACACCTGGCCTCTCCTGGCCTCACCTGGCAACACCTGGCCTCACCTGGCCTCACCTGGCCTCACCTGGCCACACCTGGCCTCACCTGGCCACACCTGGCCACACCTGGCCACACCTGGCCTCACCTGGCCTCACCTGGCCTCACCTGGCCTCTCCGCTGCCTATCAGCTATTCCTCTATCTTCATATTGAAAATGGATGCAGCTTTGAATGCTTTTATGTGTGGTATGATTGCTAGTTGGCCTATTGCAGATCTGGACAAATGATCCACCTACCACTATTGTCACTATGAATGGTGGATAGAGGGCAGGATAGACAGACTGGTAGACTATATTATCACTATGAATGGTGGATAGAGGGCAGGGTAGACAGTTAGACTGGTAGACTATATTATCACTATGAATGGTGGATAGAGGACAGGGTAGACAGTTAGACTGGTAGACTATATTATCACTATGAATGGTGGATAGAGGGCAGGGTAGACAGACTGGTAGACTATATTATCACTATGAATGGTGGATAGAGGGCAGGGTAGACAGTTAGACTGGTAGACTATATTATCACTATGAATGGTGGATAGAGGGCAGGGTAGACAGTTAGACTGGTAGACTATATTATCACTATGAATGGTGGATAGAGGGCAGGGTAGACAGACTGGTAGACTATATTATCACTATGAATGGTGGATAGAGGGCAGGATAGACAGACTGGTAGACTATATTATCACTATGAATGGTGGATAGAGGACAGGATTGACAGTTAGACTGGTAGACTATATTATCACTATGAATGGTGGATAGAGGGCAGGGTAGACAGACTGGTAGACTATATTATCACTATGAATGGTGGATAGAGGGCAGGATAGACAGTTAGACTGGTAGACTATATTATCACTATGAATGGTGGATAGAGGGCAGGGTAGACAGACTGGTAGACTATATTATCACTATGAATGGTGGATAGAGGGCAGGATAGACAGTTAGACTGGTAGACTATATTATCACTATGAATGGTGGATAGAGGGCAGGGTAGACAGACTGGTAGACTATATTATCACTATGAATGGTGGATAGAGGGCAGGATAGACAGACTGGTAGACTATATTATCACTATGAATGGTGGATAGAGGGCAGGGTAGACAGACTGGTAGACTATATTATCACTATGAATGGTGGATAGAGGACAGGGTAGACAGTTAGAATGGTAGACTATATTATCACTATGAATGGTGGATAGAGGGCAGGGTAGACAGACTGGTAGACTATATTATCACTATGAATGGTGGATAGAGGGCAGGATAGACAGACTGGTAGACTATATTATCACTATGAATGGTGGATAGAGGGCAGGGTAGACAGTTAGACTGGTAGACTATATTATCACTATGAATGGTGGATAGAGGGCAGGGTAGACAGTTAGACTGGTAGACTATATTATCACTATGAATGGTGGATAGAGGGCAGGGTAGACAGTTAGACTGGTAGACTATATTATCACTATGAATGGTGGATAGAGGGCAGGGTAGACAGACTGGTAGACTATATTATCACTATGAATGGTGGATAGAGGGCAGGGTAGACAGTTAGACTGGTAGACTATATTATCACTATGAATGGTGGATAGAGGGCAGGATAGACAGTTAGACTGGTAGACTATATTATCACTATGAACGGTGGATAGAGGGCAGGGTAGACAGACTGGTAGACTATATTATCACTATGAATGGTGGATAGAGGGCAGGATAGACAGACTGGTAGACTATATTATCACTATGAATGGTGGATAGAGGGCAGGGTAGACAGTTAGACTGGTAGACTATATTATCACTATGAATGGTGGATAGAGGGCAGGATAGACAGTTAGACTGGTAGACTATATTATCACTATGAACGGTGGATAGAGGGCAGGGTAGACAGACTGGTAGACTATATTATCACTATGAATGGTGGATAGAGGGCAGGATAGACAGACTGGTAGACTATATTATCACTATGAATGGTGGATAGAGGGCAGGGTAGACAGTTAGACTGGTAGACTATATTATCACTATGAATGGTGGATAGAGGGCAGGGTAGACAGTTAGACTGGTAGACTATATTATCACTATGAATGGTGGATAGAGGGCAGGATAGACAGACTGGTAGACTATATTATCACTATGAATGGTGGATAGAGGGCAGGATAGACAGTTAGACTGGTAGACTATATTATCACTATGAATGGTGGATAGAGGGCAGGGTAGACAGTTAGACTGGTAGACTATATTATCACTATGAATGGTGGATAGAGGACAGGATAGACAGACTGGTAGACTATATTATCACTATGAATGGTGGATAGAGGGCAGGATAGACAGACTGGTAGACTATATTATCACTATGAATGGTGGATAGAGGACAGGATAGACAGTTAGACTGGTAGACTATATTATCACTATGAATGGTGGATAGAGGACAGGGTAGACAGTTAGACTGGTAGACTATATTATCACTATGAATGGTGGATAGAGGACAGGGTAGACAGACTGGTAGACTATATTATCACTATGAATGGTGGATAGAGGGCAGGGTAGACAGTTAGACTGGTAGACTATATTATCACTATGAATGGTGGATAGAGGGCAGGGTAGACAGTTAGACTGGTAGACTATATTATCACTATGAATGGTGGATAGAGGGCAGGATAGACAGACTGGTAGACTATATTATCACTATGAATGGTGGATAGAGGGCAGGGTAGACAGTTAGACTGGTAGACTATATTATCACTATGAATGGTGGATAGAGGGCAGGGTAGACAGTTAGACTGGTAGACTATATTATCACTATGAATGGTGGATAGAGGGCAGGGTAGACAGTTAGACTGGTAGACTATATTATCACTATGAATGGTGGATAGAGGACAGGGTAGACAGACTGGTAGACTATATTATCACTATGAATGGTGGATAGAGGGCAGGGTAGACAGTTAGACTGGTAGACTATATTATCACTATGAATGGTGGATAGAGGGCAGGGTAGACAGTTAGACTGGTAGACTATATTATCACTATGAATGGTGGATAGAGGGCAGGATAGACAGACTGGTAGACTATATTATCACTATGAATGGTGGATAGAGGGCAGGGTAGACAGTTAGACTGGTAGACTATATTATCACTATGAATGGTGGATAGAGGGCAGGGTAGACAGTTAGACTGGTAGACTATATTATCACTATGAATGGTGGATAGAGGGCAGGATAGACAGTTAGACTGGTAGACTATATTATCACTATGAATGGTGGATAGAGGGCAGGGTAGACAGACTGGTAGACTATATTATCACTATGAATGGTGGATAGAGGGCAGGGTAGACAGTTAGACTGGTAGACTATATTATCACTATGAATGGTGGATAGAGGGCAGGGTAGACAGTTAGACGGGTAGACTATATTATCACTATGAATGGTGGATAGAGGACAGGGTAGACAGTTAGACTGGTAGACTATATTATCACTATGAATGGTGGATAGAGGGCAGGGTAGACAGTTAGACTGGTAGACTATATTATCACTATGAATGGTGGATAGAGGGCAGGGTAGACAGTTAGACTGGTAGACTATATTATCACTATGAATGGTGGATAGAGGGCAGGGTAGACAGTTAGACTGGTAGACTATATTATCACTATGAATGGTGGATAGAGGACAGGGTAGACAGTTAGACTGGTAGACTATATTATCACTATGAATGGTGGATAGAGGGCAGGGTAGACAGTTAGACTGGTAGACTATATTATCACTATGAATGGTGGATAGAGGGCAGGGTAGACAGTTAAGACTGGTAGACTATATTATCACTATGAATGGTGGATAGAGGGCAGGATAGACAGACTGGTAGACTATATTATCACTATGAATGGTGGATAGAGGGCAGGGTAGACAGACTGGTAGACTATATTATCACTATGAATGGTGGATAGAGGGCAGGGTAGACAGACTGGTAGACTATATTATCACTATGAATGGTGGATAGAGGGCAGGGTAGACAGTTAGACTGGTAGACTATATTATCACTATGAATGGTGGATAGAGGGCAGGATAGACAGACTGGTAGACTATATTATCACTATGAATGGTGGATAGAGGACAGGGTAGACAGTTAGACTGGTAGACTATATTATCACTATGAATGGTGGATAGAGGACAGGGTAGACAGTTAGACTGGTAGACTATATTATCACTATGAATGGTGGATAGAGGACAGGGTAGACAGACTGGTAGACTATATTATCACTATGAATGGTGGATAGAGGGCAGGGTAGACAGTTAGACTGGTAGACTATATTATCACTATGAATGGTGGATAGAGGGCAGGGTAGACAGACTGGTAGACTATATTATCACTATGAATGGTGGATAGAGGGCAGGGTAGACAGACTGGTAGACTATATTATCACTATGAATGGTGGATAGAGGGCAGGATAGACAGACTGGTAGACTATATTATCACTATGAATGGTGGATAGAGGACAGGATAGACAGTTAGACTGGTAGACTATATTATCACTATGAATGGTGGATAGAGGGCAGGGTAGACAGTTAGACTGGTAGACTATATTATCACTATGAATGGTGGATAGAGGACAGGATAGACAGTTAGACTGGTAGACTATATTATCACTATGAATGGTGGATAGAGGGCAGGGTAGACAGTTAGACTGGTAGACTATATTATCACTATGAATGGTGGATAGAGGGCAGGGTAGACAGTTAGACTGGTAGACTATATTATCACTATGAATGGTGGATAGAGGGCAGGATAGACAGACTGGTAGACTATATTATCACTATGAATGGTGGATAGAGGACAGGATAGACAGTTAGACTGGTAGACTATATTATCACTATGAATGGTGGATAGAGGGCAGGATAGACAGACTGGTAGACTATATTATCACTATGAATGGTGGATAGAGGACAGGATAGACAGACTGGTAGACTATATTATCACTATGAATGGTGGATAGAGGGCAGGATAGACAGACTGGTAGACTATATTATCACTATGAATGGTGGATAGAGGGCAGGATAGACAGTTAGACTGGTAGACTATATTATCACTATGAATGGTGGATAGAGGGCAGGGTAGACAGTTAGACTGGTAGACTATATTATCACTATGAATGGTGGATAGAGGGCAGGATAGACAGACTGGTAGACTATATTATCACTATGAATGGTGGATAGAGGACAGGATAGACAGACTGGTAGACTATATTATCACTATGAATGGTGGATAGAGGGCAGGGTAGACAGTTAGACTGGTAGACTATATTATCACTATGAATGGTGGATAGAGGGCAGGATAGACAGTTAGACTGGTAGACTATATTATCACTATGAATGGTGGATAGAGGGCAGGATAGACAGTTAGACTGGTAGACTATATTATCACTATGAATGGTGGATAGAGGGCAGGATAGACAGACTGGTAGACTATATTATCACTATGAATGGTGGATAGAGGGCAGGGTAGACAGACTGGTAGACTATATTATCACTATGAATGGTGGATAGAGGGCAGGATAGACAGACTGGTAGACTATATTATCACTATGAATGGTGGATAGAGGGCAGGATAGACAGACTGGTAGACTATATTATCACTATGAATGGTGGATAGAGGACAGGATAGACAGTTAGACTGGTAGACTATATTATCACTATGAATGGTGGATAGAGGACAGGGTAGACAGACTGGTAGACTATATTATCACTATGAATGGTGGATAGAGGGCAGGGTAGACAGTTAGACTGGTAGACTATATTATCACTATGAATGGTGGATAGAGGGCAGGATAGACAGACTGGTAGACTATATTATCACTATGAATGGTGGATAGAGGGCAGGATAGACAGACTGGTAGACTATATTATCACTATGAATGGTGGATAGAGGACAGGGTAGACAGACTGGTAGACTATATTATCACTATGAATGGTGGATAGAGGGCAGGATAGACAGACTGGTAGACTATATTATCACTATGAATGGTGGATAGAGGGCAGGGTAGACAGTTAGACTGGTAGACTATATTATCACTATGAATGGTGGATAGAGGGCAGGATAGACAGACTGGTAGACTATATTATCACTATGAATGGTGGATAGAGGACAGGATAGACAGTTAGACTGGTAGACTATATTATCACTATGAATGGTGGATAGAGGGCAGGGTAGACAGTTAGACTGGTAGACTATATTATCACTATGAATGGTGGATAGAGGGCAGGGTAGACAGTTAGACTGGTAGACTATATTATCACTATGAATGGTGGATAGAGGACAGGATAGACAGTTAGACTGGTAGACTATATTATCACTATGAATGGTGGATAGAGGGCAGGGTAGACAGTTAGACTGGTAGACTATATTATCACTATGAATGGTGGATAGAGGACAGGATAGACAGACTGGTAGACTATATTATCACTATGAATGGTGGATAGAGGGCAGGGTAGACAGTTAGACTGGTAGACTATATTATCACTATGAATGGTGGATAGAGGGCAGGGTAGACAGTTAGACTGGTAGACTATATTATCACTATGAATGGTGGATAGAGGGCAGGGTAGACAGTTAGACTGGTAGACTATATTATCACTATGAATGGTGGATAGAGGGCAGGATAGACAGACTGGTAGACTATATTATCACTATGAATGGTGGATAGAGGGCAGGGTAGACAGACTGGTAGACTATATTATCACTATGAATGGTGGATAGAGGGCAGGGTAGACAGTTAGACTGGTAGACTATATTATCACTATGAATGGTGGATAGAGGACAGGATAGACAGTTAGACTGGTAGACTATATTATCACTATGAATGGTGGATAGAGGGCAGGATAGACAGACTGGTAGACTATATTATCACTATGAATGGTGGATAGAGGGCAGGATAGACAGACTGGTAGACTATATTATCACTATGAATGGTGGATAGAGGGCAGGATAGACAGTTAGACTGGTAGACTATATTATCACTATGAATGGTGGATAGAGGGCAGGGTAGACAGACTGGTAGACTATATTATCACTATGAATGGTGGATAGAGGGCAGGATAGACAGACTGGTAGACTATATTATCACTATGAATGGTGGATAGAGGGCAGGGTAGACAGTTAGACTGGTAGACTATATTATCACTATGAATGGTGGATAGAGGGCAGGATAGACAGACTGGTAGACTATATTATCACTATGAATGGTGGATAGAGGGCAGGGTAGACAGTTAGACTGGTAGACTATATTATCACTATGAATGGTGGATAGAGGGCAGGATAGACAGACTGGTAGACTATATTATCACTATGAATGGTGGATAGAGGGCAGGGTAGACAGTTAGACTGGTAGACTATATTATCACTATGAATGGTGGATAGAGGACAGGGTAGACAGTTAGACTGGTAGACTATATTATCACTATGAATGGTGGATAGAGGACAGGGTAGACAGACTGGTAGACTATATTATCACTATGAATGGTGGATAGAGGGCAGGGTAGACAGACTGGTAGACTATATTATCACTATGAATGGTGGATAGAGGACAGGGTAGACAGACTGGTAGACTATATTATCACTATGAATGGTGGATAGAGGACAGGGTAGACAGTTAGACTGGTAGACTATATTATCACTATGAATGGTGGATAGAGGGCAGGGTAGACAGTTAGACTGGTAGACTATATTATCACTATGAATGGTGGATAGAGGGCAGGGTAGACAGACTGGTAGACTATATTATCACTATGAATGGTGGATAGAGGGCAGGATAGACAGTTAGACTGGTAGACTATATTATCACTATGAATGGTGGATAGAGGACAGGATAGACAGACTGGTAGACTATATTATCACTATGAATGGTGGATAGAGGACAGGGTAGACAGTTAGACTGGTAGACTATATTATCACTATGAATGGTGGATAGAGGACAGGATAGACAGTTAGACTGGTAGACTATATTATCACTATGAATGGTGGATAGAGGACAGGGTAGACAGTTAGACTGGTAGACTATATTATCACTATGAATGGTGGATAGAGGACAGGGTAGACAGTTAGACTGGTAGACTATATTATCACTATGAATGGTGGATAGAGGGCAGGGTAGACAGTTAGACTGGTAGACTATATTATCACTATGAATGGTGGATAGAGGGCAGGGTAGACAGACTGGTAGACTATATTATCACTATGAATGGTGGATAGAGGGCAGGGTAGACAGACTGGTAGACTATATTATCACTATGAATGGTGGATAGAGGGCAGGGTAGACAGTTAGACTGGTAGACTATATTATCACTATGAATGGTGGATAGAGGGCAGGATAGACAGTTAGACTGGTAGACTATATTATCACTATGAATGGTGGATAGAGGGCAGGGTAGACAGTTAGACTGGTAGACTATATTATCACTATGAATGGTGGATAGAGGGCAGGGTAGACAGTTAGACTGGTAGACTATATTATCACTATGAATGGTGGATAGAGGGCAGGGTAGACAGACTGGTAGACTATATTATCACTATGAATGGTGGATAGAGGACAGGATAGACAGACTGGTGGACTATATTGACCTGTTTTTCAGTAAAAGCGTAGGTCCTAAGGGCAGTACCAAAACACCTTGATACAGGGGAGGAGCCTGCAAGCAGATGGGGATATGTGGCTGTATAGAAGAAGTGACGTAGTGACACCTGTGAAACAGAGAATGGAAACCAGGGGCAACCCTCCCCTATTTTGGCCCACCCCAGTAAATGTCTCACTCCCCTAGCTGAGGGATAAACTCTAAACCAGGGGTGTCCAACTCATTCCATGGAGGGCCGAGTGTCTCCTGGTTTCTGTTTCTTCCTTTCAACCAGGTGAGGGGAGTTCCTTACTAAGCCCTAGACAACCAGGTGAGGGGAGTTCCTTACTAAGCCCTAGACAACCAGGTGAGGGGAGTTCCTTACTAAGCCCTAGACAACCAGGTGAGGGGAGTTCCTTAATAAGACCTAGACAACCAGGTGAGGAGAGTTCCTTACTAAGACCTAGACAACCAGGTGAGGGGAGTTCCTTACTAAGCCCTAGACAACCAGGTGAGGGGAGTTCCTTAATAAGACCTAGACAACCAGGTGAGGAGAGTTCCTTACTAAGACCTAGACAACCAGGTGAGGAGAGTTCCTTACTAAGACCTAGACAACCAGGTGAGGAGAGTTCCTTACTAAGACCTAGACAACCAGGTGAGGAGAGTTCCTTACTAAGACCTAGACAACCAGGTGAGGGGAGTTCCTTACTAAAACCTAGACAACCATGTGAGGGGAGTTCCTTACTAAGACCTAGACAACCAGGTGAGGATAGTTCCTTACTAAGACCTAGACAACCAGGTGAGGGGAGTTCCTTACTAAGACCTAGACAACCAGGTGAGGAGAGTTCCTTACTAAGACCTAGACAACCAGGTGAGGATAGTTCCTTACTAAGACCTAGACAACCAGGTGAGGGGAGTTCCTTACTAAGACCTAGACAACCAGGTGAGGGGAGTTCCTTACTAAGACCTAGACAACCAGGTGAGGAGAGTTCCTTACTAAGACCTAGACAACCAGGTGAGGGGAGTTCCTTACTAAGACCTAGACAACCAGGTGAGGAGAGTTCCTTACTAAGACCTAGACAACCAGGTGAGGAGAGTTCCTTAATAAGACCTAGACAACCAGGTGAGGAGAGTTCCTTACTAAGCCCTAGACAACCAGGTGAGGAGAGTTCCTTACCAAGACCTAGACAACCAGGTGAGGAGAGTTCCTTACCAAGACCTAGACAACCAGGTGAGGGGAGTTCCTTACTAATCAGTGACATTAATTCATCAATCAAGTCCAAGGGAGGAGTGAACATGCAGACACTCGGCCCTCCGTGGAATGAGTTTGACACCTGTGACAGTCTGGCTGAAATGACTCTCAGGCCGCATCCCAAACGGTACCCTATTCCCTATATAACGCACTACTATTGACTAAGGTCCTATGGGCCGTGGTCTAAAGTAGTGCACTATAAAGGTGACCGTGGTCTAAAGTAGTGCACTATAAAGGTGACAGGGTACCATTTGGGACGCGGCCTCCCTGGTCTGTCATAACCAGCACCTGCCTCCCAGACCTGGAACACTTTCCATTGGTTCAGTTCAGCTGATGGTGGACCTAGGCTCCCCACCACAGGGCAGCAGGCGTCCTGTCCTTTAGTCCCCCTTCTGATGGTGGACCTAGGCTCCCCACCGCAGGGCAGCAGGCGTCCTGTCCTTTAGTACCCCTTCTGATGGTGGACCTAGGCTCCCCACCACAGGGCAGCAGGCGTCCTGTCCTTCAGTCCCCCTTCTGATGGTGGACCTAGGCTCCCCACCGCAGGGCAGCAGGCGTCCTGTCCTTCAGTCCCCCTTCTGATGGTGGACCTAGGCTCCCCACCACAGGGCAGCAGGCGTCCTGTCCTTCAGTCCCCCTTCTGATGGTGGACCTAGGCTCCCCACCGCAGGGCAGCAGGCGTCCTGTCCTTCAGTCCCCCTTCTGATGGTGGACCTAGGCTCCCCACCGCAGGGCAGCAGGCGTCCTGTCCTTCAGTCCCCCTTCTGATGGTGGACCTAGGCTCCCCACCGCAGAGCAGCAGGCGTCCTGTCCTTCAGTCCCCCTTCTGATGGTGGACCTAGGCTCCCCACCACAGGGCAGCAGGCGTCCTGTCCTTCAGTCCCCCTTCTGATGGTGGACCTAGGCTCCCCACCACAGGGCAGCAGGCGTCCTGTCCTTCAGTCCCCCTTCTTACCTTCCCTCACCCCCTCAGCAGCTCTTTGTTGTTGATTATTGTGTAGTGAATCTGTTGCTGTGAAGTTTCCTCCTCAAACTGTTGGTAAAATATTAATGACGTATAAATTAACTAATCCATTAATTAAGTGCTAATTAAGCTACTGTATGGACACCACACTCAACCATCTCTCCCTCTCTTCCGCAGCAGAAGTTAACAGCTGAGTGTGTGTTCAGAGAGCAGTTTGAGGAGAACTGGTACAACACATACGCCTCCACGCTCTACAAACACAACGACACCGGACGCTTCTACTACGTAGCGCTTAACAAGGACGGCTCGCCGCGGGAGGGGGGCCGGACTAAGAAACACCAGAAACTAACCCACTTCCTGCCTCGGCCTGTGGAGCTGGAGAAGATCCCCCAGGCTTACAGAGATCTGTTCCAATACAGGTGACCTGGGCTGAGCCTGGGAGAGAGGGAGGAGGACAGGGAGGAGAGAGGTGGACAGGACTCAGTACTCCCACTGACCTCGCTCCCCAGCCTCAAGCCCCGACCCCCTAAGAAGGTGTTTATGGTATTGCCCCTCCAGCCAAAAGGCCCCCCTCCCGTTCCTCCGAGGACCACCGACCAGAGAGATAAACACAGCTTGTGCTCCTGGACGTTAACTCTCTGAGATCGCTGTTTGACCTCAGAGGGGTCAGAGCGGAGCGGAGGAGACGCTCTTCTCTCCAGCCACTGAGGAGAGAGAGTTGGTCCCACTAGAAAGAGGGGGCTGGCATCAGGCCCATAAGACCTCCCTCTGGAGGAGAGCACAGAGTTGAGCGGAGGAGACAATCTCTTCTCTGAACGGATACGGCGGGAGAGATGGAGGGAGAGATGGAGGGAGAGATGGAGGGAGAGGGACTGGCATCAGGCCTGTATAACTGCCTAACCCACCCTGGGATAACCGCAGGTTAAAACCACCTGCACCACTAACCACCAGAAGACAAAGACTTTTCCTGATGAGAACCACTTTTATACATAATAAGATACTTAACCAGCAATCACTGCAAATATAAAAGGGTTTGGGGTTAGTCCTCAGCAGTTTGAGTAGCACCAAAGGGTCTGAGGACTAGTAATGGAAAGTTGATCGGACTAGCTGAGATGGCCAGTGGACACTACTCTAGCCAGCCATTCACCACAGCAACCAGATAACTCCAGGGAGGGGAGGGATTGACCAATGAGAGTTGAGAGAATGTCAGAGTGTTCTAAAGCAACGTGTAGAGAAGTCATCTTCTGACTTGTCATTGTGATGTCAGGGCTGAGCTGGAGAGAGAGTACGCTACTAACAGTTATGTATATGTGATGGAGACAGATTGGCCATGAGGGAGCATCCAGATGTAGCAGGGTTGGCAGAACTTGGCACATAAGCTATATGATACATGTAAAACATTAAAACAGTAGGACAGTCAAGGAGAGGATGATGCTTCTAGATTGTGGTTCAACGAAATGCCGATGACAACGAATGAGAAATCATGAAAAGAATAGGCTTGTATTGAGACAAACTGAAGAGACACTATATACACAGCAGTATGTGGACACCCCTTCAAATTAGAGGATGCTATTTCAGCAACACCCGTTGCTGACAGGTGTATAAAATCGAGCACACAGCCATGCAATCTCCATAGACAAACATTGGCAGTAGAATGGCCTTACTGAAGAGCACAGTGACTTTCAACGTGGCACCGACATAGGATGCCACCTTTCCAACAAGTCAGTTTGTCACATTTCTGTCCTGCTAGAGCTGCCCGGGTCAACTGTAAGTGCTGTTATTGTGAAGTGGAAATGTCTAGGAGCAACAACGGCTCAGCCGCGAAGTGGTAGGCCACACAAACTCACAGAACGGGACCGCCTAGTGCTGAAGCACGTAGCGCGTAAAAATCATCTGTCCTCGGTTGCAACACTCACTACCGAGTTCCAAACTGCCTCTGGAAGCAACGTAAGCACAAGAACTGTTCGTCGGGAGCTTCATTAAATGGATTTCCATGGCCGAGCAGCCACATACAAGCCTAAGATCACCATGCGCAATGCCAAGCGTCAGCTGGAGTGGTGTAAAGCTCGCCGCCATTGGACTCTGGAGCAGTGGAAACGTGTTCTCTGGAGTGATGAATCACGCTTCACCATCTGGCAGTCCGATGGACGAATCTGGGTTTGGCGGATGCCAGGAGAACGCTACCTGCCCCAATGCATAGTGCCAACTGTAAAGTTTAGTGGAGGAGGAATAATGGTCTGGGGCTGTTTTTCATGGTTCAGGCTAGGCCCCTTAGTTCCAGTGAAGGGAAATCTTAACGCTACAGCATACAATGAAATTCTAGACGATTCTGTGCTTCCAACTGTGACAACAGTTTGGGGAAGGTCATTTCCTGTTTCAGCATGACAAAGGCCCCATGCACAAAGCAAGGTCCATACAGAAATGGTTTATCGAGATCGGTGTGGAAGAACTTTACTGGCCTGCACAGAACCCTGACCTCAAAACCATCGAACACCTTAGAGATGAATTGGAACGCCGACTGCGAGACAGGCCTAATCGCCCAACATCAGTGCCCGACCTCACTAATGCTCTTGTGGCTGAATGGAAGCACAGCAATGTTCCAACATCTAGCGGAAAGCCTTCCCAGAAGAGTGAAGGCTGTTATAGCAGCAAAGGGGGGATCAACTCCATATTAATACCCATGATTTTGGAATGAGATGTTTGAAGAGCAGGTGTCCACATACTTTTGGTCACGTGGTGCAGTTCCTAACTGTTAGGAAGAGGCTAGGGGAAAACATCTGACAATCTCCAATGTAAGACATAATAAGATGAAAGTGCACTTACTAGTGAGGTTACACTACTAGACTACAGTGAGGTTACACTACTAGGCTACAGTGAGGTTACACCACTAGACTACAGTGAGGTTACACTACTAGACTACAGTGAGGTTACACTACTAGACTACAGTGAGGTTACACTACTAGACTACAGTGAGGTTACACTACTAGACTACAGTGAGGTTACACTACTAGACTACAGTGAGGTTACACTACTAGACTACAGTGAGGTTACACTACTAGACTACAGTGAGGTTACACTACTAGACTACAGTGAGGTTACACTACTAGACTACAGTGAGGTTACACTACTAGACTACAGTGAGGTTACACTACTAGACTACAGTGAGGTTACACTACTAGGCTACAGTGAGGTTACACTACTAGACTACAGTGAGGTTACACTATTAGACTACAGTGAGGTTACACTACTAGACTACAGTGAGGTTACACTACTAGGCTACAGTGAGGTTACACTACTAGACTACAGTGAGGTTACACTACTAGGCTACAGTGAGGTTACACTACTAGACTACAGTGAGGTTACACTACTAGACTACAGTGAGGTTACACTACTAGGCTACAGTGAGGTTACACTACTAGACTACAGTGAGGTTACACTACTAGACTACAGTGAGGTTACACTACTAGACTACAGTGAGGTTACACTACTAGACTACAGTGAGGTTACACTACTAGACTACAGTGAGGTTACACTACTAGACTACAGTAAGCTTGGGGATGAAAGCACTTATCTGACCAGAGCAAAGCTGTGGTGTGTGTCTGTAGGAGGGTTAGGGTTATGGAGGGAGAGCTTTAGAATGGAGGGAGAGCTTTAGAATGGAGGGAGAGCTTTAGAACAGAGGGAGAGCTTTAGAATGGAGGGAGAGCTGTAGAACAGAGGGAGAGCTGTAGAATGGAGGGAGAGGTTTAGAATGGAGGGAGAGCTTTAGAATGGAGGGAGAGCTTTAGAACAGAGGAAGAGCTGTAGAACAGAGGGAGAGCTTTAGAATGGAGGGAGAGCTTTAGAATGGAGGGAAAGCTTTAGAACAGAGGGAGAGCTTTAGAATGGAAAGAGCACATTAGAATGAGGAAGAGCTTTAGAATGAAGGGAGAGCTTTAGAACAGAGGGAGAGCTATAGAATGGAGAGCTTTAGAACGGAGGGAGAGCTTTAGAATGAGGGAGAGCTTTAGAATGGAGGGAGAGCTTTAGAACAGAGGGAGAGCTTTAGAATGGAAAGAGCGCTTTAGAATGAGGGAGAGCTTTAGAATGGAGGGAGAGGTTTAGTACAGAGGGAGAGCTGTAGAATGGAGGGAGAGCTTTAGAATAGAGGGAGATATTTAGAATGAGGGAGAGCTTTAGAATGGAGGGAGAGCTTTAGAACAGAGGGAAAGCTTTAGAACAGAGGGAGAGCTTTAGAACAGAGGGAGAGCTTTAGAACAGAGGGAGAGCTTTAGAATGAGGGAGAGCTTTAGAATGGAGGGATAGCTTCAGAATGAGGGAGAGCTTTAGAATGAGGGAGAGCTTTAGAATGGAGGGATAGCTGTAGAATGGAGGGAGAGCTTTAGAATGGAGGGAGAGCTTTAGAACAGAGGGAGAGCTTTAGAATGGAGGGAGAGCTTTAGAATGGAGGGAGAGCTTTAGAACAGAGGGAGAGCTTTAGAACGGAGGGAGAGCTTTAGAATGAGGGAGAGCTTTAGAACAGAGGGATAGCTTCAGAATGAGGGAGAGCTTTAGAATGAGGGAGAGCTTTAGAATGGAGGGATAGCTGTAGAATGGAGGGAGAGCTTTAGAATGGAGGGAGAGCTTTAGAACAGAGGGAGAGCTTTAGAATGGAGGGAGAGCTTTAGAATGGAGGGAGAGCTTTAGAATGGAGGGAGAGCTTTAGAATGGAGGGAGAGCTTTAGAATGGAGGGAGAGCTTTATAATGGAGGGAGAGCTTTATAATGGAGGGAGAGCTTTAGAACAGAGGGAGAGCTTTAGAATGGAAAGAGCGCTTTAGAATAAGGGAGAGCTTTAGAATGGAGGGAGAGCTTTATAATGGAGGGAGAGCTTTAGAACAGAGGGAGAGCTTTAGAACAGAGGGAGAGCTTTAGAACGGAGGGAGAGCTTTAGAACAGAGAGAGAGCTGTAGAATGGAGGGAGAGTTTAGAATGGAGGGAGAGTTTAGAACAGAGGGAGAGCTTTAGAATGGAGGGAGAGCTTTAGAACAGAGAGAGAGCTGTAGAACGGAGGGAGAGCTTTAGAATGAGGGAAAGCTTTAGAACAGAGGGAGAGCTGTAGAATGGAGGGAGAGCTTTAGAACAGAGGGAGAGCTTTAGAATGAGGGAGAGCTTTAGAATGAGGGAGAGCTTTCGAACCGAGGGAGAGCTTTCGAACCGAGAGAGAGCATTAGAACCGAGGGACAACTTTAGAACAGAGGGAGAGCTTTACAACAGAGGGAGAACTTTAGAACAGAGGGAGAGCTGTAGAATGGAGGGAGAGTTTAGAACAGAGGGAGAGCTTCAGAATGAGGGAGAGCTTTAGAACGGAGGGAGAGCTTTAGAACAGAGGGAGAGCTTTAGAACAGAGGGAGAGCTTTAGAATGAGGGAGAGCTGTAGAATGAGGGAGAGCTTTCGAACCGAGGGAGAGCTTTAGAATGAGGGAGAGCTTTAGAATGAGGGAGAGCTTTCGAACCGAGGGAGAGCTTTCGAACCGAGAGAGAGCATTAGAACCGAGGGACAACTTTAGAACAGAGGGAGAGCTTTACAACAGAGGGAGAACTTTAGAACAGAGGGAGAGCTGTAGAATGGAGGGAGAGTTTAGAACAGAGGGAGAGCTTCAGAATGAGGGAGAGCTTTAGAACGGAGGGAGAGCTTTAGAACGGAGGGAGAGCTTTAGAATGAGGGAAAACTTTAGAACAGAGGGAGAGCTATAGAACCGAGGGAGGGCTGTAGAATGGAGGGAGAGTTTAGAACAGAGGGATAGCTTCAGAATGAGGGAGAGCTTTAGAACGGAGGGAGAGCTTTAGAACAGAGGGAGAGCTTTAGAACAGAGGGATAGCTTCAGAATGAGGGAGAGCTTTAGAACGGAGGGAGAGCTTTAGAACGGAGGGAGAGCTTTAGAATGAGGGAAAACTTTAGAACAGAGGGAGAGCTATAGAACGGAGGGAGAGCTTTAGAATGAGGGAGATTTTTAGAATGGAGGGAGAGCTTTAGAACGGAGGGAGAGCTTTAGAACAGAGGGAGAGCTTTAGAACGGAGGGAGAGCTGTAGAACAGAGGGAGAGATTTACAACAGAGGGAGAGTTTTAGAATGAGGGAGAGCTTTAGAATGGAGGGAGAGCTTTAGAACAGAGAGAGAGCTGTAGAATGGAGGGAGAGTTTAGAATGGAGGGAGAGTTTAGAACAGAGGGAGAGCTTTACAACAGAGGGATAACTTTAGAACAGAGGGAAAGCTTTAGAACAGAGGGAGAGCTTTAGAACAGAGGAAGAGCTGTAGAACAGAGGGAGAGCTTTAGAATGGAGGGAGAGCTTTAGAATGGAGGGAGAGCTTTAGAACAGAGGGAGAGCTTTAGAATGGAGGGAGAGCTTTAGAATGGAGGGAGAGCTTTAGAATGGAGGGAGAGCTTTAGAATGGAGGGAGAGCTTTATAATGGAGGGAGAGCTTTATAATGGAGGGAGAGCTTTAGAACAGAGGGAGAGCTTTAGAATGGAAAGAGCGCTTTAGAATAAGGGAGAGCTTTAGAATGGAGGGAGAGCTGTAGAACAGAGGGAAAGCTTTAGAACAGAGGGAGAGCTTTAGAATGGAGGGAGAGCTTTATAATGGAGGGAGAGCTTTAGAACGGAGGGAGAGCTTTAGAATAAGGGAGAGCTTTAGAATGGAGGGAGAGCTTTAGAACAGAGGGAGAGATTTATAATGGAGGGAGAGCTTTAGAACAGAGGGAGAGCTTTAGAACAGAGGGAGAGCTTTAGAACAGAGAGAGAGCTGTAGAATGGAGGGAGAGTTTAGAATGGAGGGAGAGCTTTAGAACAGAGGGAAAGCTTTAGAACGGAGGGAGAGCTTTAGAATGAGGGAAAGCTTTAGAACAGAGGGAGAGCTTTAGAATGGAGGGAGAGCTTTAGAACAGAGGGAAAGCTTTAGAACGGAGGGAGAGCTTTAGAATGAGGGAAAGCTTTAGAACAGAGGGAGAGCTGTAGAATGGAGGGAGAGCTTTAGAACAGAGGGAGAGCTTTAGAATGAGGGAGAGCTTTAGAATGAGGGAGAGCTTTCGAACCGAGGGAGAGCTTTCGAACCGAGAGAGAGCATTAGAACCGAGGGACAACTTTAGAACAGAGGGAGAGCTTTACAACAGAGGGAGAACTTTAGAACAGAGGGAGAGCTGTAGAATGGAGGGAGAGTTTAGAACAGAGGGATAGCTTCAGAATGAGGGAGAGCTTTAGAACGGAGGGAGAGCTTTAGAACAGAGGGAGAGCTTTAGAACAGAGGGATAGCTTCAGAATGAGGGAGAGCTTTAGAACGGAGGGAGAGCTTTAGAACGGAGGGAGAGCTTTAGAATGAGGGAAAACTTTAGAACAGAGGGAGAGCTATAGAACCGAGGGAGGGCTGTAGAATGGAGGGAGAGCTTTAGAATGAGGGAGAGCTTTAGAATGGAGGGAGAGCTTTAGAACGGAGGGAGAGCTTTAGAACAGAGGGAGAGCTTTAGAACGGAGGGAGAGCTGTAGAACAGAGGGAGAGATTTACAACAGAGGGAGAGTTTTAGAATGAGGGAGAGCTTTAGAATGGAGGGAGAGCTTTAGAACAGAGAGAGAGCTGTAGAATGGAGGGAGAGTTTAGAATGGAGGGAGAGTTTAGAACAGAGGGAGAGCTTTACAACAGAGGGATAACTTTAGAACAGAGGGAAAGCTTTAGAACAGAGGGAGAGCTTTAGAACAGAGGGAGAGCTGTAGAACAGAGGGAGAGATTTACAACAGAGGGAGAGTTTTAGAATGAGGGAGAGCTTTAGAATGGAGGGAGAGTTTAGAACAGAGGGAGAGCTTTAGAATGGAGGGAGAGCTTTAGAACAGAGGGAGAGCTTTAGAACAGAGGGAGAGCTTTAGAATGAGGGAGAGCTTTAGAATGGAGGGAGAGATTTAGAACGGAGGGAGAGCTTTAGAATGGAGGGAGAGCTTTAGAACAGAGGGAGAGCTTTAGAACGGAGAGAGAGCTTTAGAACAGAGGGATAGCTTTAGAACGGAGGGAGAGCTGTAGAACAGAGGGAAAGATTTACAACAGAGGGAGAGCTTTAGAATGGAGGGAGAGCTTTAGAACAGAGAGAGAGCTGTAGAATGGAGGGAGAGTTTAGAATGGAGGGAGAGTTTAGAACAGAGGGAGAGCTTTACAACAGAGGGATAACTTTAGAACAGAGGGAGAGCTGTAGAACAGAGGGAGAGATTTACAACAGAGGGAGAGTTTTAGAATGAGGGAGAGCTTTAGAATGGAGGGAGAGCTTTAGAACAGAGAGAGAGCTTTACAACAGAGGGATAACTTTAGAACAGAGGGAGAGCTTTAGAACAGAGGTAGAGCTTTAGAACAGAGGGAGAGCTTTAGAATGGGGGAAAACTTTAGAACAGAGGGAGAGCTTTAGAAAGGAGGGATAGCTTTAGAACAGAGGGAGAGCTTTATAATGGAGGGAGAGCTTTAGAACAGAGGGAGAGCTTTAGAATGGAGGGAGAGTTTAGAATGGAGGTAGAGTTTAGAACAGAGGGAGAGCTTTATAATGGAGGGAGAGCTTTAGAACAGAGGGAGAGCTTTAGAATGGAGGGAGAGCTTTAGAATGGAGGGAGAACTTTAGAACAGAGAGAGAGCTGTAGAATGGAGGGAGAGTTTAGAATGGAGGGAGAGCTTTAGAACGGAGGGAAAGCTTTAGAACAGAGGGAGAGCTTTAGAACGGAGGGAAAGCTTTAGAACGGAGGGAGAGCTTTAGAATGAGGGAGAGCTTTAGAACGGAGGGAAAGCTTTAGAACAGAGGGAGAGCTTTAGAACGGAGGGAAAGCTTTAGAACGGAGGGAGAGCTTTAGAATGAGGGAGAGCTTTAGAACAGAGGGAGAGCTTTAGAACGGAGGGAAAGCTTTAGAACGGAGGGAGAGCTTTAGAATGAGGGAGAGCTTTAGAACAGAGGGAGAGCTTTAGAACAGAGGGAGAGCTTTAGAATGAGGGAGAGCTTTAGAATGAGGGAGAGCTTTCGAACCGAGGGAGAGCTTTAGAATGGAGGGAGAGCTTTAGAACAGAGGGAGAGCTTTAGAATGAGGAGAGCTTTGGAACAGAGGGAGAGATTTAGAATGGAGGGAAAGCTTTAGAACAGAGGGAGAGCTTTAGAATGAGGGAAAGCTTTAGAACAGAGGGAGAGCTTTAGAACAGAGGGAGAGCTTTAGAATGAGGGAGAGCTTTAGAACCGAGGGACAGCTTTAGAACAGAGGGAGAACTTTAGAACAGAGGGAGAGCTGTAGAACAGAGGGAGAGCTTTAGAACAGAGGGATAGCTTCAGAACAGAGAGATAGCTGTAGAATGGAGGGAGAGTTTAGAACAGAGGGAGAGCTTTAGAACAGAGGGAGAGCTTTAGAACAGAGGGAGAGCTTTAGAACAGAGGGATAGTTTTAGAACGGAGGGAGAGCTTTAGAACGGAGAGAGAGCTTTAGAACAGAGGGAGAGATTTAGAACAGAGGGAGAGCTTTAGAACGGAGAGAGAGCTTTAGAACAGAGAGATAGCTGTAGAATGGAGGGAGAGTTTAGAATGGAGGGAGAGTTTAGAACAGAGGGAGAGCTTTAGAATGGAGGGAGAGCTTTAGAACAGAGGGAAAGCTTTAGAATGGAGGGAGAGCTTTAGAACAGAGGGAGAGCTTTAGAACCGAGGGATAGCTTTAGAACCAAGGGAGAGCTTTAGAAGAGAGGGAGAGCTGTAGAACAGAGGGAGAGCTTTAGAACAGAGGGAGAGCTTTAGAATGGAGGGAGAGCTTTAGAATGGAGGGAGAGCTTTAGAATGAGGGAGAGCTTTAGAATGGAGGGAGAGCTTTAGAACAGAGGGAGAGCTTTAGAATGGAGGGAGAGCTTTAGAACCGAGGGAGAGCTTTAGAATGAGGGAGAGCTTTAGAATGGAGGGAGAGCTTTAGAACAGAGGGAGAGCTTTAGAATGGCGGAGTGCTTTAGAATGGAAAGAGAGCTTTAGAATGGAGGGAGAGCTTTAGAACATATAGAAAGCTTTAGAATGGAGGGAGAGCTTTAGAATGAGGGAGAGCTTTGGAACAGAGGGAGAGATTTAGAACGGAGGGAAAGCTTTAGAACGGAGGGAGAGCTTTAGAACAGAGCGAGAGCTTTAGAATGCGGGAGAGCTTTAGAATGAGGGAGAGCTTTAGAACCGAGGGAGAGCTTTAGAACCGGAGGAGAGCTTTAGAACATAGGGAGAGCTTTAGAACTGAGGGAGAGCTTTAGAACAGAGGGAGAGCTTTAAAATGGAGGGAGAGCTTTAGAACAGAGGGAAAGCTTTAGAATGAGGGAGAGCTTTAGAACCGAGGGAAAGCTTTCGAACGGAGGGAGAGCTTTAGAATGAGGGAAAGCTTTAGAACAGAGGGAGAGCTTTAGAACCGAGAGAGAGCTTTAGAACTGAGGGACAGCTTTAGAATGAGGGAGAGCTTTCGAACCGAGAGAGAGCTTTAGAACTGAGGGACAGCTTTAGAACAGAGGGAGAGCTGTAGAACAGAGGGAGAGCTGTAGAACAGAGGGAGAGCTTTAGAACAGAGGTAGAGCTTTAGAACAGAGGGAGAGCTTTAGAACAGAGGGAGAGCTTTAGAATGGGGGAAAACTTTAGAACAGAGGGAGAGCTTTAGAAAGGAGGGATAGCTTTAGAACAGAGGGAGAGCTTTATAATGGAGGGAGAGCTTTAGAACAGAGGAAGAGCTGTAGAACATAGGGAGAGCTTTAGAATGAGGGAGAGCTTTAGAATGGAGGGAGAGCATTAGAACGGAGGGAGAGCTTTAGAATGAGGGAAAACTTTAGAACAGAGGGAGAGCTTTAGAACCGAGGGAGAGCTTTAGAATGAGGGAGAGCTTTAGAATGGAGGGAGAGATTTAGAACGGAGGGAGAGCTTTAGAATGAGGAGAGCTTTGGAACAGAGGGAGAGATTTAGAACGGAGGGAGAGCTTTAGAATGAGGGAAAACTTTAGAACAGAGGGAGAGCTTTAGAACAGAGGGAGAGCTGTAGAACAGAGGGAGAGCTTTAGAACAGAGGGAGAGCTTTAGAATGGAGGGAGAGCTTTAGAATGGAGGGAGAGCTTTAGAACAGAGGGAGAGCTTTAGAACAGAGGGAGAGCTTTAGAACAGAGGGAGAGCTTTAGAATGGAGGGAAAGCTTTAGAACAGAGGGAGAGCTTTAGAATGAGGGAAAGCTTTAGAACAGAGGGAGAGCTTTAGAACAGAGGGAGAGCTGTAGAATGGAGGGAGAGATTTAGAATGGAGGGAGAGCTTTAGAACAGAGGGAGAGCTTTAGAACCGAGGGATAGCTTTAGAACAGAGGGAGAGCTTTGGAACAGAGGGAGAGATTTAGAATGGAGGGAAAGCTTTAGAACAGAGGGAGAGCTTTAGAATGAGGGAAAGCTTTAGAACAGAGGGAGAGCTTTAGAAAGGAGGGATAGCTTTAGAACAGAGGGAGAGCTTTAGAACAGAGGGAGAGCTTTAGAACAGAGGGAGAGCTTTAGAACAGAGGGAGAGCTGTAGAATGGAGGGAGAGTTTAGAACAGAGGGAGAGCTTTAGAATGGAGGGAGAGATTTAGAATGGAGGGAGAGCTTTAGAACAGAGGGAGAGCTTTAGAACCGAGGGATAGCTTTAGAACAGAGGGAGAGCTTTAGAACAGAGGGAGAGCTTTAGAATGAGGGAGAGCTTTAGAACAGAGGGAGAGCTTTAGAATGGAGGGAGAGCTTTAGAATGGAGGGAGAGCTTTAGAACAGAGGGAGAGCTTTAGAACAGAGGGAGAGCTTTAGAACAGAGGGAGAGCTTTAGAATGGAGGGAAAGCTTTAGAACAGAGGGAGAGCTTTAGAATGAGGGAAAGCTTTAGAACAGAGGGAGAGCTTTAGAAAGGAGGGATAGCTTTAGAACAGAGGGAGAGCTTTAGAACAGAGGGAGAGCTTTAGAACAGAGGGAGAGCTTTAGAACAGAGGGAGAGCTTTAGAACAGAGGGAGAGCTGTAGAATGGAGGGAGAGATTTAGAATGGAGGGAGAGCTTTAGAACAGAGGGAGAGCTTTAGAACCGAGGGATAGCTTTAGAACAGAGGGAGAGCTTTGGAACAGAGGGAGAGATTTAGAATGGAGGGAAAGCTTTAGAACAGAGGGAGAGCTTTAGAATGAGGGAAAGCTTTAGAACAGAGGGAGAGCTTTAGAAAGGAGGGATAGCTTTAGAACAGAGGGAGAGCTTTAGAACAGAGGGAGAGCTTTAGAACAGAGGGAGAGCTTTAGAACAGAGGGAGAGCTGTAGAATGGAGGGAGAGCTTTAGAACAGAGGGAGAGCTTTAGAATGGAGGGAGAGATTTAGAATGGAGGGAGAGCTTTAGAACAGAGGGAGAGCTTTAGAACCGAGGGAGAGCTTTAGAACAGAGGGAGAGCTTTAGAATGAGGGAGAGCTTTAGAACAGAGGGAGAGCTTTAGAATGGAGGGAGAGCTTTAGAACCGAGGGAGAGCTTTAGAACATAGGGAAAGCTTTAGAATGGAGGGAGATCTTTAGAACAGAGGGAAAGCTTTAGAATGGAATGAGCTCTTTAGAATGACGGAGTGCTTTAGAATGGAAAGAGAGCTTTAGAATGGAGGGAGAGCTTTAGAACATATAGAAAGCTTTAGAATGGAGGGAGAGCTTTAGAATGAGGGAGAGCTTTGGAACAGAGGGAGAGATTTAGAACGGAGGGAAAGCTTTAGAACGGAGGGAGAGCTTTAGAACAGAGCGAGAGCTTTAGAATGCGGGAGAGCTTTAGAATGAGGGAGAGCTTTAGAACCGAGGGAGAGCTTTAGAACCGGAGGAGAGCTTTAGAACATAGGGAGAGCTTTAGAACTGAGGGAGAGCTTTAGAACAGAGGGAGAGCTTTAAAATGGAGGGAGAGCTGTAGAACAGAGGGAGACCTTTAGAATGGAAAGAGCACTTTAGAATGAGGGAGAGATTTAGAATGAGGGAGAGCTTTAGAATGAAGGGAGAGCTGTAGGATGGAGGGAGAGGTTTAGAACAGAGGGAGAGCTGTAGAACAGAGGGAGAGCTTTAGAATGAGGGAGAGCTTTAGAATGAGGGAGAGCTTTAGAATGAGGGAGAGCTGTAGAATGGAGGGAGAGCTTTAGAACGGAGGGAGACCTTTAAAATGAGGGATAGCTGTAGAATGGAGGGAGAGCTTTAGAATGGAGGGCGAGCTTTAGAATGGAGGGCGAGCTTTAGAACGGAGGGAGAGCTTTAGAACGGAGGGAGAGCTTTAGAATGAGGGAGAGCTGTAGAATGGAGGGAGAGCTTTAGAATGGAGGGAGAGCTTTAGAATGAGGGAGAGCTTTAGAATGGCCATAGCGCTTTAGAACAGAGGGAGAGCTTTAGAAAAGAGGGAGAGCTTTAGAATGAGGGAGAGCTTTAGAACGGAGGGAGAGCTTTAGAATGAAGGAGAGCTGTAGAATGGAGGGAGAGCTTTAGAATGGAGGGAGAGCTTTAGAATGAGGGAGAGCTTTAGAATGGCCATAGCGCTTTAGAACAGAGGGAGAGCTGTAGAACAGAGGGAGTGCTTTAGAACAGAGGGAGCGCTTTAGAACAGAGGGAGAGCTGTAGAATGGAGGGAGACCTTTAAAATGAGGGATAGCTGTAGAATGGAGGGAGAGCTTTAGAATGGAGGGCGAGCTTTAGAACGGAGGGAGACCTTTAAAATGAGGGATAGCTGTAGAATGGAGGGAGAGCTTTAGAATGGAGGGCGAGCTTTAGAATGGAGGGCGAGCTTTAGAACGGAGGGAGAGCTTTAGAACGGAGGGAGAGCTTTAGAATGAGGGAGAGCTGTAGAATGGAGGGAGAGCTTTAGAATGGAGGGAGAGCTTTAGAATGAGGGAGAGCTTTAGAATGGCCATAGCGCTTTAGAACAGAGGGAGAGCTTTAGAAAAGAGGGAGAGCTTTAGAATGAGGGAGAGCTTTAGAACGGAGGGAGAGCTTTAGAATGAAGGAGAGCTGTAGAATGTAGGGAGAGCTTTAGAATGGAGGGAGAGCTTTAGAATGAGGGAGAGCTTTAGAATGGCCATAGCGCTTTAGAACAGAGGGAGAGCTGTAGAATGGAGGGAGAGCTTTAGAACAGAGGGAGAGCTTTAGAACAGATGGAGACCTTTAGAACAGAGGGAGAGCTTTAGAACAGATGGA
Source organism: Coregonus lavaretus (assembly GCF_964263955.1). Taxonomy (NCBI): domain Eukaryota; kingdom Metazoa; phylum Chordata; class Actinopteri; order Salmoniformes; family Salmonidae; genus Coregonus; species Coregonus lavaretus. The sequence continues at coordinate 47,069 of NW_028156821.1, forward strand.
GACCTTTAGAACAGAGGGAGAGCTTTAGAACAGATGGAGACCTTTAGAACAGAGGGAGAGCTTTAGAATGGAGGGAGAGCTGTAGAACAGATGGAGACCTTTAGAACAGAGGGAGAGCTTTAGAACAGAAGGAGAGATTTAGAACAGAGGGAGAGCTTTAGAACAGAAGGAGAGCTTTAGAACGGACAGACGGGGAGAGAGAAAGCGACTTGTAATGTTCAGTCTGTACTAAGGAACATTATTCAAATACAACCAGCTGAAGTGTACATATGAATGAGCATATTTATGAGATGTACTATATATTTATTTTAATACATATAATGTATAAATATAAATCGATATTATATTTATTTATTGCAAAGACTCTATTTTGTAATGAACTTGAAGTTATCACAACTGTAGATTCTACTGAAGTTATAGACTAAAAATGCTGAAACGTAAAATGAATTAACTGAAAATAAATGAATTTGGCAATAAAATGGTCATGCTCTTGAGTGTTCACTGTTCAGCTTGGGTAAGGATCTTCTGTACTGATTCAATCCATGAGTGTCTATTGATGAGTTCTTCATTAACTTCCTCCACTTACCTTGTAATGCATATCTGAACCAGGGCCCGTGTGTATCAGGGCCTGTATGTCTCAGAGTAGGAGTGCTGGTCTAGGATCAGGTTTTCCCTGTCCATAATGATCTGGTGTGTGTGTCTACTCCTGTGAGGTGTGTCTCTACTCCTGTGAGGTGTGTGTCTCTACTCCTGTGAGGTGTGTCTCTACTCCTGTGAGGTGTGTCTCTACTCCTGTGAGGTGTGTCTCTACTCCTGTGAGGTGTGTGTCTCTACTCCTGTGAGGTGTGTCTCTACTCCTGTGAGGTGTGTCTCTACTCCTGTGAGGTGTGTGTCTCTACTCCTGTGAGGTGTGTCTCTACTCCTGTGAGGTGTGTCTCTACTCCTGTGAGGTGTGTCTCTACTCCTGTGAGGTGTGTGTCTCTACTCCTGTGAGGTGTGTCTCTACTCCTGTGAGGTGTGTCTCTACTCCTGTGAGGTGTGTCTCTACTCCTGTGAGGTGTGTCTCTACTCCTGTGAGGTGTGTGTCTCTACTCCTGTGAGGTGTGTGTCTCTACTCCTGTGAGGTGTGTCTCTACTCCTGTGAGGTGTGTGCCTCTACTCCTGTGAGGTGTGTGTCTCTACTCCTGTGAGGTGTGTGTCTCTACTCCTGTGAGGTGTGCCTCTACTCCTGTGAGGTGTGTCTCTACTCCTGTGAGGTGTGTCTCTACTCCTGTGAGGTGTGTCTTTACTCCTGTGAGGTGTGTCTCTACTCCTGTGAGGTGTGTCTCTACTCCTGTGAGGTGTGTCTCTACTCCTGTGAGGTGTGTGTCTCTACTCCTGTGAGGTGTGTCTCTACTCCTGTGAGGTGTGTGTCTCTACTCCTGTGAGGTGTGTCTCTACTCCTGTGAGGTGTGTGTCTCTACTCCTGTGAGGTGTGTCTCTACTCCTGTGAGGTGTGTGTCTCTACTCCTGTGAGGTGTGTCTTTACTCCTGTGAGGTGTGTCTTTACTCCTGTGAGGTGTGTGTCTCTACTCCTGTGAGGTGTGTCTCTACTCCTGTGAGGTGTGTGTCTCTACTCCTGTGAGGTGTGTCTTTACTCCTGTGAGGTGTGTCTTTACTCCTGTGAGGTGTGTCTCTACTCCTGTGAGGTGTGTCTCTACTCCTGTGATGTGTGTGTCTCTACTCCTGTGAGGTGTGTGTCTCTACTCCTGTGAGGTGTGTGTCTCTACTCCTGTGAGGTGTGTGTCTCTACTCCTGTGAGGTGTGTGTCTCTACTCCTGTGATGTGTGTCTCTACTCCTGTGGGGTGTGTGTCTACTCCTGTGAGGTGTGTCTCTACTCCTGTGAGGTGTGTGTCTCTACTCCTGTGAGGTGTGTGTCTCTACTCCTGTGAGGTGTGTCTCTACTCCTGTGAGGTGTGTCTCTACTCCTGTGAGGTGTGTGTCTCTACTCCTGTGAGGTGTGTGTCTCTACTCCTGTGAGGTGTGTGTCTCTACTCCTGTGAGGTGTGTCTCTACTCCTGTGAGGTGTGTCTCTACTCCTGTGAGGTGTGTGTCTCTACTCCTGTGAGGTGTGTCTCTACTCCTGTGATGTGTGTCTCTACTCCTGTCAGGTGTGTCTCTACTCCTGTGAGGTGTGTGTCTCTACTCCTGTGAGGTGTGTCTCTACTCCTGTGAGGTGTGTCTCTACTCCTGTGAGGTGTGTCTCTACTCCTGTGAGGTGTGTCTTTACTCCTGTGAGGTGTGTCTTTACTCCTGTGAGGTGTGTCTCTACTCCTGTGAGGTGTGTGTCTCTACTCCTGTGAGGTGTGTGTCTCTACTCCTGTGAGGTGTGTGTCTCTACTCCTGTGAGGTGTGTCTCTACTCCTGTGAGGTGTGTCTCTACTCCTGTGAGGTGTGTCTCTACTCCTGTGAGGTGTGTCTCTACTCCTGTGAGGTGTGTGTCTCTACTCCTGTGAGGTGTGTGCCTCTACTCCTGTGAGGTGTGTGTCTCTACTCCTGTGAGGTGTGTCTCTACTCCTGTGAGGTGTGTGTCTCTACTCCTGTGAGGTGTGTCTCTACTCCTGTGAGGTGTGTCTCTACTCCTGTGAGGTGTGTGTCTCTACTCCTGTGAGGTGTGTGTCTCTACTCCTGTGAGGTGTGTGTCTCTACTCCTGTGAGGTGTGTGTCTCTACTCCTGTGAGGTGTGTGTCTCTACTCCTGTGAGGTGTGTGTCTCTACTCCTGTGAGGTGTGTCTCTACTCCTGTGAGGTGTGTCTCTACTCCTGTGAGGTGTGTGTCTCTACTCCTGTGAGGTGTGTCTCTACTCCTGTGAGGTGTGTGTCTCTACTCCTGTGAGGTGTGTGTCTCTACTCCTGTGAGGTGTGCCTCTACTCCTGTGAGGTGTGTGTCTCTACTCCTGTGAGGTGTGTCTCTACTCCTGTGAGGTGTGTGTCTCTACTCCTGTGAGGTGTGTCTCTACTCCTGTGAGGTGTGTGTCTCTACTCCTGTGAGGTGTGTGTCTCTACTCCTGTGAGGTGTGTGTCTACTCCTGTGAGGTGTGTCTCTACTCCTGTGAGGTGTGTCTCTACTCCTGTGAGGTGTGTGTCTACTCCTGTGAGGTGTGTGTCTCTACTCCTGTGAGGTGTGTCTCTACTCCTGTGAGGTGTGTGTCTCTACTCCTGTGAGGTGTGTGTCTACTCCTGTGAGGTGTGTCTCTACTCCTGTGAGGTGTGTCTCTACTCCTGTGAGGTGTGTGTCTACTCCTGTGAGGTGTGTGTCTCTACTCCTGTGAGGTGTGTCTCTACTCCTGTGAGGTGTGTGTCTCTACTCCTGTGAGGTGTGTCTCTACTCCTGTGATGTGTGTGTCTCTACTCCTGTGAGGTGTGTCTCTACTCCTGTGAGGTGTGTCTCTACTCCTGTGATGTGTGTGTCTCTACTCCTGTGAGGTGTGTCTCTACTCCTGTGAGGTGTGTCTCTACTCCTGTGAGGTGTGTCTCTACTCCTGTGAGGTGTGTGTCTCTACTCCTGTGAGGTGTGTGTCTACTCCTGTGAGGTGTGTGTCTACTCCTGTGAGGTGTGTGTCTCTACTCCTGTGAGGTGTGTCTCTACTCCTGTGAGGTGTGTGTCTCTACTCCTGTGAGGTGTGTGTCTCTACTCCTGTGAGGTGTGTGTCTACTCCTGTGAGGTGTGTGTCTCTACTCCTGTGAGGTGTGTCTCTACTCCTGTGAGGTGTGTGTCTCTACTCCTGTGAGGTGTGTGTCTCTACTCCTGTGAGGTGTGTCTCTACTCCTGTGAGGTGTGTGTCTCTACTCCTGTGTTTGAATTGAGATTCCAGAGGACCACAACAGCACTTCCCAGTTCAGTCCCCTGGACGTTTGGTCTACTTCTCAAAGGACGTTTGGTCTACTTCTCAAAGGTAACGATTAGAACCAGGGAAAACAACTCAGGGAGGGAATAGTTTCTCACTAGAACTCATCTCAATTAGCCCTCCTAAACCCTATATAGAGGATGGAGGCCTTCCCTTTTGACCAAAAGTAGTGCCATTTGGGAACCCTGCCTCCATAGGGTGTAAATCAGGCCTCCCTCCATTCAGTATTCCATCCTTACTTTATCTGGGATTGATTGAGCTTTACTTGCTTAATCAACCAATAGAGGAGTCACAGAACTGTAAACCCCACCCATCTGTCACTCCAGGCAGGCTTCTTAAATTATATTTTGTACTTTATTTAATCAGGGCAGCCCAATTGAGATCAGGGTCTCATTTCCAATGGTGCCCTGAGGCCATAAAAAAATAAAAAATAAAAAATAACTCGATACGAGACAGAATATTTTAGTCTATGCTGCTCCAACGTCCTCTGGTCCTCTGTAGCTCAGCTGGTAGAGCACGGCGCTTGGTCCTCTGGTCCTCTGGTCCTCTGGTCCTCTGGTCCTCTGGTCCTCTGGTCCTCTGGAGCTCAGCTGGTAGAGCACGGCGCTTGGTCCTCTGTAGCTCAGCTGGTAGAGCACGGCGCTTGGTCCTCTGTAGCTCAGCTGGTAGAGCACGGCGCTTGTAACGCCAGGGTAGTGGGTTCGATCCCCGGGACCACCCATACGTAAAAATGTATGCACACATGACTGTAAGTCGCTTCGGATAAAAGCGTCTGCTAAATGGCATATTATATTATAATATATATTATACGTCCAAATATTTATATATTCTTAATTCCATTCCTTTGCTTTAGATTTGTGTGTATTGTTGTGAAATTTTCTGTTAGATATTACTTGCTAGATATTACCGCACTGTTGGAGCTAGAAACACAAGCATTTCGCTACACCCACAATAACATCTGCTAAAAATGTGTATGTGACCAATACAATTTGATTTGATTTGAATAACAAGATACAATAACAAGTACATTACATAGAACATCACAAACAGCCATCATCAATCAAAACAATTGCACACCTCGGTGAACTAATTTATCATCAGGGGTTTAAACTGCCCTAGTGGCACCAGGGACCCCAAATGTAATTACTTTTTTAAAGTGATTCCAAAAATGTGGAAAACTAAAACTAAAAGCGGATTTACCTAGTTCGGTGGAGACCCGAGGAACTTCAAGAGTTAACCAATCCTGCGATTGGGTTTGGTAGCTCATTCTTTTATACGTTAGCAACGGAGTTAGGTAAGATGGAAGCTTGTGTAGTAGAGCTTTGGAAACAAAAAGAGAATAGTGAAGTGGTCTACGGGACTTTAATGAGGACGAGACAACCTTCTGATACAGGATGCAGTAGTGAGTATTAAAACTGTCACCTTTGATACAGCGAAGGGCGCATTGGTAGACGGCATCCAAATGTTTAAGAGCAGTGGTAGATATGTACATGAAGGCAGGGTAAAGTGACTAGGCATCAGGATAGATAATAATAAGGTATTTGAGGTAGATATGTACATGAAGGCAGGGTAAAGTGACTAGGCATCAGGATAGATAATAATAAGGTATTTGAGGTAGATATGTACATGAAGGCAGGGTAAAGTGACTAGGCATCAGGATAGATAATAATAAGGTATTTGAGGTAGATATGTACATGAAGGCAGGGTAAAGTGACTAGGCGTCAGGATAGATAATAATAAGGTATTTGAGGTAGATATGTACATGAAGGCAGGGTAAAGTGACTAGGCATCAGGATAGATAATAATAAGGTATTTGAGGTAGATATGTACAGTGAGGGAAAAAAGTATTTGATCCCCTGCTGATTTTGTACGTTTGACCACTGACAAAGACATGATCAGTCTATAATTGTAATGGTAGGTTTATTTGAACAGTGAGAGACAGAATAACAACAACAAAATCCAGAAAAACGCATGTCAAAAATGTTATAAATTGATTTGCATTTTAATGAGGGAAATAAGTATTTGACCCCCTCTCAATCAGACAGATTTCTGTCTCCCAGGTGTCTTTTATACAGGTAACGAGCTGAGATTAGTAGCACACTCTTAAAGGGAGTGCTCCTAATCTAAGCTTGTTACCTGTATAAAAGACACCTGTCCACAGAAGCAATCAATCAGATTCCAAACTCTCCACCATGGCCAAGACCAAAGAGCTCTCCAAGGATGTCAGGGACAAGATTGTAGACCTACACAAGGCTGGAATGGGCTACAAGACCATTGCCAAGCAGCTTGGTGAGAAAGTGACAACAGTTGGTGCGATTATTCGCAAATGGAAGAAACACAAAAGAACTGTCAATCTCCCTTGGCCTGGGGCTCCATGCAAGATCTCACCTCATGAGAACGGTGAGGAATCAGCCCAGAACTACACGGGAGGATCTTGTCAATGATCCCAAGGCAGCTGGGACCATAGTCACCAAGAAAACAATTGGTAACACACTACGCCGTGAAGGACTGAAATCCTGCAGCGCCCGCAAGGTCCCCCTGCTCAAAAAAGCACATACAGTGGGGAAAAAAAGTATTTAGTCAGCCACCAATTGTGAAAGTTCTCCCACTTAAAAAGATGAGAGAGGCCTGTAATTTTCATCATAGGTACACGTCAAACATGACAGACAAAATGAGGAAAAATAATCCAGAAAATCACATTCTAGGATTTTTTATGAATTTATTTGCAAATTAAGTATTTGGTCACCTACAAACAAGCAAGATTTCTGGCTCTCACAGACCTGTAACTTCTTCTTTAAGAGGCTCCTCTGTCCTCCACCCGTTACCTGTGAATACTGACTACAACACAGGGGACAGTGAATACTGACTACAACACAGGGGACGGTGAATACTGACTACAACACAGGGGACGGTGAAAACTGACTACATCACAGGGGACGGTGAATATTTTTTTATTTTTTTTATTTCACCTTTATTTAACCAGGTAAGCCAGTTGAGAACAGGTTCTCATTTACAACTGCGACCTGGCCAAGATAAAGCAAAGTAGTGCAATAAAAACAACACAGAGTTACATATGGGGTAAAAAACATAAAGTCAGAAATACAACAGAAAATATATATACAGTGTGTGCAAATGTAGCAAGTTATGGAGGTAAGGCAATAAATAGGCAGAATAATTACAATAGTATTAACACTGGAATGCTAGATGTGCAAGAGATTATGTGCAAATAGAGATACTGGGGTGCAAAAGAGCAAAATAAATAACAATATAGGGATGAGGTAGTTGGGTGGGCTAATTTCAGATGGGCTGTGTACAGGTGCAGTGATCGGTAAGGTGCTCTGACAACTGATGCTTAAACTTATTGAGGGAGATAAGAGTCTCCAGCTTCAGAGATTTTTGCAATTCGTTCCAGTCATTGGCAGCAGAGAACTGGAAGGAATGGCGGCCAAAGGAGGTGTTGGCTTTGGGAATGACCAGTGAGATATACCTGCTGGAGCGCAGACTACGGGTGGGTGCTGCTATGGTGACCAATGAGCTAAGATAAGGCGGGGATTTGCCTAGCAGTGATTTATAGATGGCCTGGAGCCAGTGGGTTTGACGACGAACATGTAGTGAGGACCAGCCAACAAGAGCGTACAGGTTACAGTGGTGGGTAGTGTATGGGGCTTTGGAGACAAAACGGATGGCACTGTGATAGACTACATCCAATTTGCTGAGTAGAGTGTTGGAGGCTATTTTGTAAATTACATCGCCGAAGTCAAGGATCGGTAGGATAGTCAGTTTTACGAGGGCATGTTTGGCAGCATGAGTGAAGGAGGCTTTATTGCGAAATAGGAAGCCGATTCTAGATTTAACTTTGGATTGGAGATTCTTTATGTGAGTCTGGAAGTTGAGTTTACAGTCTAACCAGACACCTAGGTATTTGTAGTTGTCCACATACTCTAGGTCAGACCCGTCGAGAGTGGTGATTCTAGTCGGGTGGGCGGGTGCCAGCAGCGTTCGATTGAAAAGCATGCATTTAGTTTTACTAGTGTTTAAGAGCAGTTGGAGGCTACTGAAGGATTGTTGTATGGCATTGAAGCTCGTTTGGAGGTTTGTTAACACAGTGTCCAATGAAGGGCCAGATGTATACAAAATGGTGTCGTCTGCGTAGAGGTGGATCTGAGAGTCACCAGCAGCAAGAGCGACATCATTGATATACACAGAGAAAAGTGTCGGCCCAAGAATTGAACCCTGTGGCACCCCCATAGAGACTGCCATAGGTCCAGACAACAGGCCCTCCGATTTGACACACTGAACTCAATCTGAGAAGTAGTTGGTGAAGTAGTTGGTGAAGTAGTTGGTGAATAATGACTACAACACAGGGGACAGTGAATACTGACTACAACACAGGGGACAGTGAATACTGACTACAACACAGGGGACAGTGAATACTGACTACAACACAAGGGACAGTGAATACTGACTACAACACAAGGGACAGTGAATACTGACTACAACACAGGGGACCGTGAATACTGATATAACCAGATGTAGGCGTTTCCCCCCTTCCATCCCAACCCCTCTATCCCCCCTCGCCAATCCTCTATATATACAGTGGGGAAAAAAAGTATTTAGTCAGCCACCAATTGTGCAAGTTCTCCCACTTAAAAAGATGAGAGAGGCCTGTAATTTTCATCATAGGTACACGCCAACTATGACAGACAAAATGAGAAAAAAAATCCAGAAAATCACATTGTAGGATTTTTTATGAATTTATTTGCAAATTATGGTGGAAAATAAGTATTTGGTCAATAACAAAAGTTTCTCAATACTTTGTTATATACCCTTTGTTGGCAATGACACAGGTCAAACGTTTTCTGTAAGTCTTCACAAGGTTTTCACACACTGTTGCTGGTATTTTGGCCCATTCCTCCATGCAGATCTCCTCTAGAGCAGTGATGTTTTGGGGCTGTCGCTGGGCAACACAGACTTTCAACTCCCTCCAAAGATTTTCTATGGGGTTGAGATCTGGAGACTGGCTAGGCCACTCCAGGACCTTGAAATGCTTCTTACAAAGCCACTCCTTCGTTGCCCGGGCGGTGTGTTTGGGATCATTGTCATGCTGAAAGACCCAGCCACGTTTCATCTTCAATGCCCTTGCTGATGGAAGGAGGTTTTCACTCAAAATCTCACGATACATGGCCCCATTCATTCTTTCCTTTACACGGATCAGTCGTCCTGGTCCCTTTGCAGAAAAACTGCCCAAAAAAGCATGATGTTTCCACCCTCATGCTTCACAGTAGGTATGGTGTTCTTTGGATGCAACTCAGCATTCTTTGTCCTCCAAACACGACGAGTTGAGTTTTTACCAAAAAGTTCTATTTTGGTTTCATCTGACCATATGACATTCTCCCAATCCTCTTCTGGATCATCCAAATGCACTCTAGCAAAGTTCAGACGGGCCTGGACATGCACTGGCTTAAGCAGGGGGACACGTCTCGTACTGCAGGATTTGAGTCCCTGGCTGCGTAGTGTGTTACTGATGGTAGGCTTTGTTACTTTGGTCCCAGCTCTCTGCAGGTCATTCACTAGGTCCCCCCGTGTGGTTCTGGGATTTTTGCTCACCGTTCTTGTGATCATTTTGACCCCACGGGGTGAGATCTTGCGTGGAGCCCCAGATCGAGGGAGATTATCAGTGGTCTTGTATGTCTTCCATTTCCTAATAATTGCTCCCACAGTTGATTTCTTCAAACCAAGCTGCTTACCTATTGCAGATTCAGTCTTCCCAGCCTGGTGCAGGTCTACAATTTTGTTTCTGGTGTCCTTTGACAGCTCTTTGGTCTTGGCCATAGTGGAGTTTGGAGTGTGACTGTTTGAGGTTGTGGACAGGTGTCTTTTATACTGAGAACAAGTTCAAACAGGTGCCATTAATACAGGTAACGAGTGGAGGACAGAGGAACCTCTTAAAGAAGAAGTTACAGGTCTGTGAGAGCCAGAAATCTTGCTTGTTTGTACGTGACCAAATACTTATTTTCCACCATAATTTGCAAATAAATTCATAAAAAATCCTACAATGTGATTTTCTGGATTTTCTTTTCTCAATTTGTCTGTCATAGTTGACGTGTACATATGATGAAAATTACCGGCCTCTCTCATCTTTTTAAGTGGGAGAACTTGCACAATTGGTGGCTGACTAAATACTTTTTTCCCCCACTGTATACAGGCCCGTCTGAAGTTTGCCAATGAACATCTGAATGATTCAGAGGAGAACTGGGTGAAAGTGTTGTTGTCAGATGAGACCAAAATCGAGCTCTTTGGCATCAACTCAACTCGCCGTGTTTGGAGGAGGAGGAATGCTGCCTATGACCCCAAGAACACCATCCCCACCGTCAAACATGGAGGTGGAAACATTATGCTTTGGGGGTGTTTTTCTGCTAAGGGGACAGGACAACTTCACCGCATCAAAGGGACGATGGACGGGGCCTTGTACCGTCAAATCTTGGGTGAGAACCTCCATCCCTCAGCCAGGGCATTGAAAATGGGTCGTGGATGGGTATTCCAGCATGACAATGACCCAAAACACATGGCCAAGGCAACAAAGTAGTGGCTCAAGAAGAAGCACATTAAGGTCCTGGAGTGGCCTAGCCAGTCTCCAGACCTTAATCGCATAGAAAATCTACGGAGGGAGCTGAAGGTTCGAGTTTCCAAACGTCAGTCTCGAAACCTTAATGACTTGGAGAAGATCTGCAAAGAGGAGTGGGACAAAATCCCTCCTGAGATGTGTGCAAACCTGGTGGCCAACTACAAGAAACGTCTGACCTCTGTGATTGCCAACAAGGGTTTTGCCACCAAGTACTAAGTCATGTTTTGCAGAGGGGTCAAATACTTATTTCCCTCATTAAAATGCAAATCAATTTATAATATTTATAATATATTTGACATGCGTTTTTCTGGATTTTTTTGTTGTTATTCTGTCTCTCACTGTTCAAATAAACCTACCATTAAAATTATAGACTGATCATGTCTTTGTCAGTGGGCAAACGTACAAAATCAGCAGGGGATCAAATAAATTTTTCACGCACTGTAGACAGGTGTGTGCCTTTCCACATCATGTCCAATCAATTGAATTTACCATAGGTGGACTCCAGTCAAGTTGTTGAAATATCTCAAGGATGATCAATGGAAACAGGATGCAACTGAGCTCATTTTCGAGTCTCATAGCAAAGGGTCTGAATACCTACAGTTGAATTCGGAAGTTTACATAACCTTAGCCAAATACATCTAAACTCAGTATTTCACAATTCCTGACATTTAATCCTAGTAAAAATTCCCTGTCTTAGGTCAGTTAGGATCACCACTTTATTTTAAGAATGTGAAATGTCAGAATAATAGTAGAGAGAATGATTTATTTCAGCTTTTATTTCTTTCATCACATTCCCAGTGGGTCAGAAGTTTACATACACTCAATTAGTATTTGGTAGCATTGCCTTTCAATTGTTTAACTTGGGTCAAACGTTTCGGGTAGCCTTCCACAAGCTTCCCACAATAAGTTGGGTGAATTTTGGCCCATTCCTCCGGACAGAGCTGATGTAACTGAGTCAGGTTTGTGGGCCTCCTAGCTCGCACACGCTTTTTCAGTTACATTTACATTTACATTTACGTCATTTAGCAGACGCTCTTATCCAGAGCGACTTACAAATTGGTGCATTCACCTTATAGCCAGTGGGATAACCACTTTACAATATGTTTTTTTTTCTTTCTTTGGGGTGGGATAAGGGGGGGTAGAAGGATTACTTTATCCTATCCCAGGTATTCCTTAAAGAGGTGGGGTTTCAAGTGTCTCCGGAAGGTGGTGTGTGACTCTGCTGTCCTGGAGTCGTGAGGGAGCTTGTTCCACCATTGGGGTGCCAGAGCAGCGAACAGTTTTGACAGGGCTGAGCGGGAACTGTGCTTCTGCAGAGGTAGGGGGGCCAGCAGGCCAGAGGTGGATGAACGCAATGCCCTCGTTTGGGTGTAGGGACTGATCAGAGCCTGAAGGTACAGAGGTGCCGTTCCCCTCACAGCTCTGTAGGCAAGCACCATGGTCTTGTAGCAGATGCGAGCTTCAACTGGAAGCCAGTGGAGTGTGCGGAGGAGCGGGGTGACGTGAGAGAACTTGGGAAGGTTGAACACCAGACGGGCTGCGGCATTCTGGATGAGTTGTAGGGGTTTAATGGCACAGGCAGGGAGCCCAGCCAACAGCGAGTTGCAGTAATCCAGACGGGAGATGACAAGTGCCTGGATTAGGACCTGTGCCGCTTCCTGTGTAAGGCAGGGTCGTACTCTCCGAATGTTGTAGAGCATGAACCTACAGGATCGGGTCACCGCCTTGATGTTAGCGGAGAACGACAGGGTGTTGTCCACGGTCACGCCAAGGCTCTTCGCACTCTGGGAGGAGGACACAACGGAGTTGTCAACCGTGATGGCGAGATCATGGAACGGGCAGTCCTTCCCCGGGAGGAAGAGCAGCTCCGTCTTGCCGAGGTTCAGTTTGAGGTGGTGATCCGTCATCCACACTGATATGTCTGCCAGACATGCAGAGATGCGATTCGCCACCTGGTTATCAGAAGGGGGAAAGGAGAAGATTAGTTGTGTGTTGTCAGCGTAGCAATGATAGGAGAGGCCATGTGAGGATATGACAGAGCCAAGTGACTTGGTGTATAGCGAGAATAGGAGAGGGCCTAGAACTGAGCCCTGGGGGACACCAGTGGTGAGAGCACGTGGTGCAGAGACAGATTCTCACCACGCCACTTGGTAGGAGCGACCGGTCAGGTAGGACGCAATCCAAGAGTAAGCCGAGCCGGAGATGCCCAACTCGGAGAGGGTGGAGAGGAGGATCTGATGGTTCACAGTATCAAAGGCAGCAGACAGGTCTAGAAGGACAAGAGCAGAGGAGAGAGAGTTAGCTTTAGCAGTGTGGAGAGCCTCCGTGACACAGAGAAGAGCAGTCTCAGTTGAATTACCAGTCTTGAAACCTGACTGGTTTGGATCAAGAAGGTCATTCTGAGAGAGATAGCAAGAGAGTTGGCTAAAGACGGCACGCTCAAGAGTTTTGGAGAGAAAAGAAAGAAGGGATACTGGTCTGTAGTTGTTGACATCGGAGGGATCGAGTGTAGGTTTTTTGAGGAGGGGTGCAACTCTCGCTCTCTTGAAGATGGAAGGGACATAGCCAGCGGTCAAGGATGAGTTGATGAGCGAGGTGAGGTAAGGGAGAAGGTCACCAGAGATGGTCTGGAGAAGAGAGGAGGGGATAGGGTCAAGCGGGCAGGTTGTTGGGCAGTCGGCCGTCACAAGTCGCAAGATATCATCTGGAGAGAGAGGGGAGAAAAAAGTCAAAGCATAGGGTAGGGTAGTGTGAGCAGGACCAGCAGTGTCATTTGATTTAACAAACGAGGATCGGATGTCGTCAACCTTCTTTTCAAAATGGTTGACGAAGTCATCCACAGAGAGGGAGGAGGGGGGAGGAGGATTCCGCAGGGAGGAGAAGGTGGCAAAGAGCTTCCTAGGGTTAGAGGCAGATGCTTGGAATTTAGAGTGGTAGAAAGTGGCTTTAGCATCAGAAACAGAGGAAGAAAATGTAGAGAGGAGGGAGTGAAAAGATGCCAGGTCCGCAGGGAGTCTAGTTTTCTCAATTTCCGCTCGGCTGCCCGGAGCCCTGTTCTGTGAGCTCGCAATGAGTCGTCAAGCCATGGAGCAGGAGGGGAGGACCGAGCCGGCCGGGAGGATAGGGGACATAGAGAGTCAAAGGATGCAGAAAGGGAGGAAAGGAGGGTTGAAGGGGCAGAATCAGGAGATTGGAGGGAGAAGGATTGAGCAGAGGGAAGAGATGATAGGATGGAAGAGGAGAGAGTAGTGGGAGAGAGAGAGCGAAGGTTGTCATGGCGCATTACCATCTGAGTAGGGGCAGAGTGAGTTGTGTTGGAGGAGAGCGAGAGAGAAAAGGATACAAAGTAGTGGTCGGAGACTTGGAGGGGAGTTGCAGTGAGATTAGTAGAAGAACAGCATCTAGTAAAGATGAGGTCAAGCGTATTGCCTGCCTTGTGAGTAGGGGGGGACGGTGAGAGGGTGAGGTCAAAAGAGGAGAGGAGTGGAAAGAAGGAGGCAGAGAGAAATTAGTCAAAGGTAGACGTAGGGAGGTTAAAGTCACCCAGAACTGTGAGGGGTGAGCCATCCTCAGGAAAGGAACTTATCAAGGCGTCAAGCTCATTGATGAACTCTCCAAGGGAACCTGGAGGCGATAAATAACAAGGATGTTAAGCTTGAATGGGCTAGTGACTGTGACAGCATGGAATTCAAATGAGGAGATAGACAGATGGGTCAGGGGAAAAAGAGAGAATGTCCACTTGGGAGAGATGAGGATTCCTGTGCCACCACCACGCTGACCAGATGCTCTCGGGGTATGCGAGAACACATGGTCAGACGAGGAGAGAGCAGTAGGAGTAGCAGTGTTTTCAGTGGTAATCCATGTTTCCATCAGTGCCAAGAAGTCGAGGGACTGGAGGGTAGCATAGGCAGTTCTGCCAACACATTTTCTATAGGATTGAGGTCAGGGCTTTGTGATGGCCACACTTTGTTGTCGTTAAGCCATTTGCCACAACTTTGGAAGTATGCTTGGGGTCATCGTCCATTTGGAAGACCCATTTGCGACCAAGCTTTAACTTCCTGACTGATGTCTTGAGATGTTGCTTCAATATATCCACATATTTTTCCTTCCTCATGATGCCATCTATTTTATGAAGTGCACCAATCCCTGCTGCAGCAAAGCACCCCCACAGCATGATGCTGCCACCCCTTTGCTTCACGGTTGGGATGGTGTTCTTCGGCTTGCAAGCTCCCCACTTTTTCCTCCAAACATAACGATGGTCATTATGGCCAAACAGTTCTATTTTTGTTTCATCAGACCAGAGGACATTTCTCCAAAAAGTACTATCTTTGTCCCTATGTGCAGTTGCAAACCGTAGTCTGGCTTTTTTATGGTGGTTTTTGGAGCAGTGGCTTCTTCCTTGCTGAGCGGCTTTTCAGGTTGTGTCGATATAGGACTCATTTTACTGTGGATATAGATACTTTTGTACCTGTTTCCTCCAGAATCTTCACAAGGTCCTTTGCTGTTGTTCTGGGATTGATTTGCACTTTTCGCACCAAAGTACGTTCATCTCTAGGAGACAGAACGCGTCTCCTTCCTGAGTGGTATGACGGCTGCGTGGTCCCGTGGTGTATATACTTGCGTACTATTGTTTGTACAGATGAATGTGATACCTTCAGGCATTTGGAAATTGCTCCCAAGGATGAACCAGACTTGTGGAGGTCTACCATTCTTTTTCTGAGGTCTTGGCTGATTTCTTTTGATTTTCCTGTGATGTCAAGCAAATAGGCACTGAGTTTGAAGGTAGGCCTTGAAATACATCCACAGGTACACCTCCAATTGACTCAAATTATGTAAATTAGCCTATCAGAAGCTTCTCAAGCCATGACATCATTTTCTGGAATTTTCCAAGCTGTTTAAAGTCACAGTCAAGTTAGTGTATGTAAACTTCTGACCCACTGGAATTGTGATACAGTGAATTATAAGTGAATCTGTAAACAATTGTTGGAAAAATTACTTGTGTCATGCACAAAGTAGATGTCCTAACCGACTTGCCAAAACTATAGTTTGTTAACAAGAAATTTGTGTTTGAAAAACAAGTTTTAATGACTCCAACATAAGTGTATGTAAACTTCCGACTTCAACTGTATGTAAATAAGGTATTTCTGTTTTTTAAATATTTCTAAGAACCTGTTGGTGAGATGCGGTTGAAGAAGACACTTCAATCCGATACTGAACAATAGAACACAGAAATACTCACTTTGTCATTATGGGGTATTGATTGATGAGGAAATGTTTTTCTTTAATCCATTTTAGAATGAGGCTGTAACGTAACAAAATGTGGAAACAGTGAGTGTGCGTAGGGTCAGTGCAAGACAGAGTCAGTGCAGATCGGTCGGGCACCATTAATAGACTATTTAGCAGTCTGGCTATTTAGCAGTCTTACGGCTTGGGGGTAGAAGCTGTCTCGGAGCCTGTTGGTCTGAGAGCCGATGCTCCTGTACAGTTTGCCGGACAGGAGCAGAGTGAACAGTCTATGGCTTGTGGTGGAGTCTTTAGCATTTTTTCTGACCTTCCTCTAAAACTGCCTGATATAGAGGTCCTGGATGGCAGGGAGCTCAGACCCAGTGATCTACTGGGCTGTCCACACCACCCTCTGTAGCGCTTTACGGTCAATGGCGGTGCATTTGCCATACAAAGCAGTGATGCAGCTAGTCAAGATGCTCTCAATTTTGCAGCTGTAGAACATTTTGAGGATCCGAGGACCCATGCCAAATCTTTTCAGCCTCCTGAGGGGCCCTCTTCATGACTGTGTGGACCATGTTATGTCCCTAGTGATGTGTACGCTTAGGAACTTGAAGCTCTCGACCCGCTCCACTACAGCCCCGTCGATGTTGATGGGGGCATGCTCTCCCCTCTTTCTCCTATATTCTCCACGATCAGCTCCTTGGTTTTAGTGACGTTGAGGGAGAGGTTGTTGTCCTGGCACCACACTGCCAAATCTCTGATCTCCTCCCTGTAGGCTGATTCATCGCCGTCGGTGATCAGGCGTACCACCGTCATGTCGTCAGCAAACTTGATGATGGAATTGGAGTCGTGCGTGGCCACGCAGTCGTGGGTAAACTAGTTACAGAGGGAAGGGTTCAGTACCAGGGTCCATAGCTTGGTGATGAGCTTGGGAGGGACTATGGTGTTGAACGCTGAACTGTAGTCTATGAACAGCATTCTCACATAGTCTCACCTCTGGTGGCATGTCTTGTGGGGTATGCATGGGAGTCCGAACTGTGTGCTAGTAGTTTAAACAGACAGCTTGGTGCATTCAGCTTGTCAATACTTCTTACAAAAACAAGTAGTGATTAAGTCAATCTCTCCTTCACTTGAGCCATGAGAGATTGACATGCATATCATTAATGTTAGCTCTCCGTGTACATTTAAGGGCCAGCCATGCTGCCCTGTTCTGAACCAATTGTAATTTTCCCAAGTCCCTCTGTGGCACCTGACCACACGACTGAACAGTAGTGGCGAAGTAGTGCAAGATGGCGAAGTAGTGCAGTTCTGTTTTTGTCGTGTGTCTGTAAATAGCCTGTAAATACCCTGTTTTTTTGTATTTTTCGTACATATTTCCCTATCAGACTTTTCATCCTTCTACAAAATATACTTTCCTGCAACCCGCCTCACTCAATGTGGAACGGATTCTATTATTGACTTACCTTTTATCTAGAATCTCCAGTTGAAACTAGCTAGCCAGCTAACTAGCTACTTGCTATCAGCTACCGTTAGCGGTTTTTCACCCAGAACATTGGATTTTTTTTCTGCGGGATTAATTTAATCACTGGACCTTTAACTCCGGATTCATCGCTACCAGCTAGCTGCAACTAAATGGACGTTGTGGTCTGGCTAATCATCCTGAGCTAGGCCCATCTCCCGGCTATCTACCTCTCTGTCAACCGGACGGGACCACCTAGTGTTGACACGGAGCCCCGCCGATCCTACACGACTGGTCTGCCGACGAAATCGTCTGATGTGGTTACGACGACGTCGACCACGAAGATTCCATCTGCTAGCCCCGGCCCGCTAGCACACGCTAGCCGTGGCCTCTTACTCGCTAGTGCTTAAGCAGCCTCCGAACTATCCTATTGCTGTTCACCGGACCTTATGATAACTCAGCTATACAGCTGATGTCTGCTGGACTGTTCCTTTTTACGGTACCGCATCCTGTTTATGTTTAGCCTCAGCCCAAACATGGTTAGCTTATTGTTGTTTCGGTTATTTCTAATTGTACTATTTCACTGTAGATCCCCCAGCCCAGCTAAACCTGCCTTAGATAGCTCCTTTGTCCCACCCCCCATACACGCAGAGACCGACTCAATTGGTGCCTCTAGTGATACTATCTCTTTCATTGTTACCCAACGCTTAGGTTTACCCCCACTTTACTCATATCCTTCCATATCCTTGTCTGTACATAATGCCCTGAATCTTTTCTACAACACCCGGAAATCTGCCCCCTTTATTCTATGTACCCAACGCACTAGAAGACCAGTTCTTAAAGCCTTTAGCCGTATCCTTATTCTAGTCCTCCTCTGTTCCTCTGGTGATGTAGAGGCTAACCCCTGCAGCCCTCAGTATCACTCCTACTCCCCAGGCGCTATCATTTGCTGACTTCTGTAATCGCAAAAGTCTTGGTTTCTTGCACGTAAATATCAGAAGTCTACTTCCTAAGTTTGAGTTATTCACTGCGTTAGCACACTCCGCCAACCCTGTTGTTCTAGCAGTGTCTGAATCCTGGCTCAGGAAGGCCACCAAAAATTCTGAAATGTCCATCCCCAACTATAACATTTTCCGTCTAGATAGAACTGCCAAAGGGGGTGGAGTTGCAATCTACTGTAGAGATAGCCTGCAGAGCTCTATCATACTATCCAGGTCTGTGCCCAAACAGTTTGAGCTTCTACTTCTAAAAATCCACCTTTCCAGAAATAAGTCTCTCACTGTTGCCGCTTGCTACAGACCCCCCTCAGCCCCCAGATGTGCCCTGGACACCATATGTGAATTGATTGCCCCCCATTTATCCTCAGAGTTCGTACTGCTTGGTGACCTAAATTGGGATATGCTTAATACCCCGGCCATCCTACAATCCAAACTAGATGCCCTCAACTTCACGCAAATTATCAACGAACCTACCAGGTACAACCCTAAATCCGTAAACATGGGTACCCTCATAGATATCATCCTGACTAACATACCCTCTAAATACACCTCAGCTGTCTTCAACCAGAATCTCAGCGATCACTGCCTTATTGCCTGCGTCCGTAACGGGTCCGCGGTCAAACGACCACCCCTCATCACTGTCAAACGCTCCCTAAAACACTTTAGCGAGCAGGCCTTCCTAATTGACCTGGCCCAGGTATCCTGGATGGATATAGATCTCATTCCGTCAGTAGAGGATGCCTGGTTGTTCCTTAAAAGTAATTTCCTCTCAATCTTAAATAAACATGCCCCATTCAAAAAATACAGAACTAAGAACCGATATAGCCCCTGGTTCTCCTCAGACTTGACTGCCCTTGACCAGCACAAAAACATCCTGTGGCGTACTGCATTAGCATCAAATAGCCCCCGCGATATGCAACTTTTCAGGGAAGTTAGGAACCAATATACACAAGCAGTCAGGAAAGCAAAGGCAAACTTTTTCAAACAGAAATTTGCATCCTGTAACACTAACTCCAAAAAGTTTTGGGACACTGTAAAGTCCATGGAGAATAAGAGCACTTCCTCCCAGTTGCCCACTGCACTGAGGCTAGGAAACACTATCACCACCGATAAATCTACAATAATCGAGAATTTCAACAAGCATTTTGCTACAGCTGGCCATGCTTTCCATCTGGCTACCACTACCCCGGCCACCAACTCTGCACCCTCCGCTGAAACTTGCCCATGCCCCCCACTTCTCCTTCACACAAATTCAGACACCTGACGTTTTGAAAGATCTGCAAAATCTGGACCCCTACAAATCAGCTGGGCTAGACAATCTGGACCCTTTCTTTCTAAAACTAGCCGCCGAAATTGTCGCAACCCCTATTACTAGTCTGTTCAACCTCTCTTTCATAACGTCTGAGATCCCCAGAGATTGGAAAGCTGCCGCGGTCATCCCCCTCTTCAAAGGGGGTGACACTCTAGATCCAAACTGCTACAGACCTATATCCATCCTGCCCTGCCTTTCGAAAGTATTTGAAAGCCAAGTTAACAAACAGATCAACGACCATTTCGAATACCACCGTACCTTCTCCGCTATGCAATCCGGTTTCCGAGCTGGTCATGGGTGCACTTCAGCCACGCTCAAGGTCCTAAACGATATTATAACCGCGATTGATAATAGACAGTACTGTGCAGCCGTCTTCATCGACCTGGCCAAGGCTTTCGACTCTGTCAACCACCGCATTCTTATTGGCAGACTAAATAGCCTTGGTTTCTCAAATGACTGCCTTGCCTGGTTCACCAACTACTTCTCAGATAGAGTTCAGTGTGTCAAATCGGAGGGCCTGTTGTCTGGACCTATGGCAGTCTCTATGGGGGTGCCACAGGGTTCAATTCTTGGGCCGACACTTTTCTCCGTGTATATCAATGATGTCGCTCTTGCTGCTGGTGACTCTCAGATCCACCTCTACGCAGACGACACTATTTTGTATACATCTGGCCCTTCATTGGACACTGTGTTAACAAACCTCCAAACGAGCTTCAATGCCATACAACACTCCTTCAGTAGCCTCCAACTGCTCTTAAACACTAGTAAAACTAAATGCATGCTTTTCAATCGAACGCTGCTGGCACCCGCCCACCCGACTAGAATAACCACTCTCGACGGGTCTGACCTAGAGTATGTGGACAACTACAAATACCTAGGTGTCTGGTTAGACTGTAAACTCTCCTTCCAGACTCACATAAAGAATCTCCAATCCAAAGTTAAATCTAGAATCGGCTTCCTATTTCGCAACAAAGCCTCCTTCACTCATGCTGCCAAACATGCCCTCGTAAAACTGACTATCCTACCGATCCTTGACTTCGGCGATGTCATTTACAAAATAGCCTCCAACACTCTACTCAGCAAATTGGATGTAGTCTATCACAGTGCCATCCGTTTTGTCTCCAAAGCCCCATACACTACCCACCACTGTGACCTGTACACTCTTGTTGGCTGGTCCTCACTACATGTTCGTCGTCAAACCCACTGGCTCCAGGCCATCTATAAATCACTGCTAGGCAAATCCCCGCCTCATCTTAGCTCATTGGTCACCATAGCAGCACCCACCCGTAGTCTGCGCTCCAGCAGGTATATCTCACTGGTCATTCCCAAAGCCAACACCTCCTTTGGCCGCCATTCCTTCCAGTTCTCTGCTGCCAATGACTGGAACGAATTGCAAAAATCTCTGAAGCTGGAGACTCTTATCTCCCTCACTAACTTTAAGCATCAGTTGTCAGAGCACCTTACCGATCACTGCACCTGTACACAGCCCATCTGAAATTAGCCCACCCAACTACCTCATCCCTATATTGTTATTTATTTTGCTCTTTTGCACCCCAGTATCTCTATTTGCACATAATCTCTTGCACATCTAGCATTCCAGTGTTAATACTATTGTAATTATTTTGCGCTATAGCCTATTTATTGCCTTACCTCCATAACTTATTTTTTTTTTTTTTTTTTTTCGGGGGGGATGGATCAGCTTAATATTGCAGATAGATTGTATCTTCTATCAATGTAATTGTCTGCATCACTTCCAATCCCCCATGTTTATTTTTATTTTTTATATATATATTCCCCTTTATTACTTTTCAACCCCACCATCCTTTCCCTACTTGGAGTAAATTAGTGAACAACAACGCCCAGGCCTCTACTTCCGGTCTATACTTACTATCTACACCTTATGGACAGAGTTAATTTTACAAGAATTCTATATCTATATATATATATATATATATATATATATATATATATATATATATATATTATTTATTTTTTTGCTCCTGAACTTCTTCTACTCTCAACCTCTCCGATCATTTTCATGATGTCCATCCGGTTTGCTTCTAAATGTCATATCTTTCTAACTGTGCTCTTTCCCAAAAGCTCCCAACATACAACCTATATACTTATTATGGACACAGTATGCTTACATTATTAGCTATCTTTGTTATTATTTGTTGTTATTTGTTATTAGTCCCATCCTTCAACTCTATTCAATACCTCCCATCTATCTCTTAACACCATCCATATAGGATTTCTATTTGCCATATATATTTCAACCGTACTGTGATGTTTTACAAAAGATCTGAACCTTTCTATTCTCATTGCTTCTACAGATTGTGAATTAAAAATAAACATTTTTGCTAAAAGTATTATTATATTATTGATTGATTGACTATGACTTTTCAGATCACCCAGTAATGCTATCTGCAAGGTTAGTTCCAGGTAAATATTGCAATCCTTTAGCCATTCCTGGACCTGTGTCCAAAAACAAGCTACAAATGGACAGAACCAAAACAAATGATCTAATGATTCTATCTCTTCACAGCAAAATCTGCAAAGCTGGGAAGATTGTATCCCCCATATAAATAACATTCTATTGGTAGCAAGAATTTTATATAATAATTTAAATTGAAAGATTCTAATTTTTGAATCCGGTGTCGTTTTGCGTGTCAGTTCATAAACACTATGCCATGGGATCGGTACGTCAAAGATCTCTTCCCAACTATTTTGCAATCTATATGGGACGGCTGTCAATCCTTTGGTCCTTAAGTGAAACTGATATACTTTTTTATTTATCACAGTTTTCCTTAACCAATTATGTTCTTTAATGCAAGGCCGACAGACAAGTTCCTTACTTTCTCCCCCTTCAACTTTCCTCTTCCACTTTTGCGGTAAGGCTGCAATTATTTGGTTGTAATTTTGGGTAGAGCAGACATTTCCATATGTTTTTGTTAGCTGCATGTGCGACATAACTCCACCAGTCCTACCGATGATATCATTTACGAAGATTATACCTTTTTTAAACATTCTGTCAAAAAATAAAGGTTTTTTGTCAATTAGTATATTTGAATTTAACCACAATATTTGTTGCATTATTTGTTCTGTCGTTTCTGGAGGATTAAATTGAAATTGCAACCAACTTTCTATGGCTTGTTTTAGAAATAGTGACATTTGGGAGATTATTTCCTTTTCAAATAACTGAAAGTGAGAGGTTGTAATCTGAATAAAGGGAAAAAGGCCTTTCTTGAACAGTGGGTGAGACAATCTTACTAATTTGCTTGAGAACCAGTTCGGATTTAAGTATAACTTTTGGATGACTGAAGATTTTAGTGATAGGTCTAATGCTTTAATATTTAATAATTTCTGTCCTCCGAATTCATATTCATTATATAAATATGCTCTTTTAATTTTGTCTGGCTTGCCGTTCCAAATAAAATTGAATATTTTTTTCTCATATAATTTAAAAAACTGTTTGCTAGGCGTAGGCAAGACCATAAGCAAATAGGTAAACTGGGATAATACTAAAGAGTTAATCAGGGTGATTTTTCCACAAATTGACAGGTATTTTCCTTTCCATGGTAGTAAGATCTTATCTATTTTTGCTAACTTTCTATTAAAATTTATTGAAGTGAGATCATTTATTTCCTTTGGGATATGTATTCCGAGTATATCCACATCACCATCAGACCATTTTATTGGTAAACTACATGGTAATGTAAAAATTGTATTTTTTAGTGATCCAATACGTAATATAGTACATTTGTCATAATTTGGTTTTAATCCAGAGAGGTTAGAAAATGTATCTAGATCCTCTATGAGGCTGTGGAGGGATTCTAGTTGTGGATCTAAAAGAAAACATGAATCATCTGCGTACAATGACACCTTTGTTTTTAAGCCCTGTATTTCTAATCCTCTGATATTATTATTGGATCTGATTTTAATAGCTAACATCTCGATGGCCACAATAAATAGATATGCCGATAGTGGACAACCTTGTTTCACTCCTCTTGACAGTTTAAAACTTTCTGAGAAATAGCCATTATTTACTATTTTACACCTAGGGTTACTATACATGATTTTGACCCATTTTATAAGAGATTCTCCAAAATTGAAATGCTCCAGGCATTTATATATAAATTCCAGTCGAACTTTATCAAATGCCTTTTCGAAGTCTGCTATGAATAGCAGGCCCGGTTTCCCATATTTTCCATAGTGTTCTATTGTTTCCAATACTTGCCTTATATTATCTCCAATGTATCTTCCATGTAAAAAACCTGTCTGATTAGAATGAATAATATCCGACAATACCTTTTTAATTCTATGCGCTATACATTTTGCTAGGATTTTTGCATCACAACACTGAAGTGTAAGGGGCCTCCAATTTTGTAAATGGACTGGATCTTTATATTTTCCACTTGTATCCTGTTTCAGTAATAATGAGATCAGACCTTCTTCTTGAGTGTCAGATAATCTACCATTTACATAGGAGTAGTTAAAACATGCTAATAACGGTCCTCTTAGTATATCAAAAAAGGTTTGGTATACCTCGATTGGTATGCCATCCAACCCTGGAGTTTTCCCGGACTTAAAGTCTTTAATTGCATCCAGAAGTTCCTCCTCTGTAATTTCACCTTCACATGAGTCTTTCTGTGTGGCTGTTAATTTGACATTATCAATAGAAATAAAATCTCTACAATTAGCTTCAGTTAGAGGAGATGGAGGCGACTGAAAAGAAAACATATGCTTAAAATACTTTGTTTCTTCCTTCAAAATATCATTAGGTGAATTATGGGTGACTCCGTCAATTGTAACCAGTTTCATTAAGTTCTTTTTGGTAGCATTCCTATGTTGAAGATTAAAAAAGAATTTTGTGCATTTTCCCCCATATTCCATCCAGTTTGCTTTATTTTTATAATATATTACACTTGATCTTTCTTGAATAAGTTTTTCCATTTCTTTTTGTTTTTCCTCTAATTTATTCTGAGCCTCTATGTTACAGTTTTTATTGCCATCTATCTGTTCTGTTAGACTTTCTATTTCCTTTCTTAGTATAAACTCTTTTGACCTAAATTGCTTTTGTTTTCGAGATGAGTACTGAATTGCGTGGCCTCTAAAGGCACATTTAAAGGTGTCCCATACAATAAGGGGATTCGCTGTACCTATGTTATGTTGGAAAAAGTCAGATATAAATTCCTTTGTTCTAATTATAAATAAATTATCATCTAATAGGCTTTGATTAAATTTCCAATATCCTCGCCCACGTGGAAATTCAGTCAGAGTAATGTATATGCCTATTATATGATGGTCCGACCGCATTCTGTCCCCTATCAACACTTTTTTTACTTTTGGTGCCAACGAGAATGAGATAAGAAAGAAGTCAAGACGACTAGCTTGATTCAGTCTCCGCCATGTATATCTCACTAGATCAGCATATTTAAGCCTCCATATATCTACTAGTTCTAATGTATCCATGACATTCACAATTTCCTTAAGAGCATGTGGGTGATTGTTTGTGGTGTGATTTCCTTTTCGGTCCATTGAGCTATTTAAAACAGTATTATAATCCCCCACCATAATAATATTGTCTTGAGTTGCTTGCAGGCTTGATAATTTATTATATATATTGTCAAAGAATTGTGGATCATCATTATTTGGTCCGTAAAGGTTAATGAGCCATATCTGTTTATGGTCCAATACCATATTTAAAATAATCCATCTACCTTGCGTATCTATTTGGACAATTTGCACATTCGGATCGAAATTACTATTAATTAATATCATCACCCCTTTTGAATTTCTTTGCCCATGGGAGAAGTATATTTCCCCCCCCCCATTCTTTTTTCCACGCTACTTCATCTCGAATTGTTGAATGAGTTTCCTGTATACAATAGATATTATATTCCTTCTCTTTGAGCCATGTAAATATTGTTCTTCTTTTGTTATTATCAGCTAAGCCATTACAATTATAACTGGCTATACTTATTTCACCATACACCATAATGAGATACAAGTTTCAAGTCTATTTATCATTATATATGTTTGTAAATTTACCAATAAAAAATAGCGTAATGATTGAGTGTCCATATAGCTGTACCGTGATATTTGCATTGCTACGGAGTAACCCTTCAATTGTTCTCCACTAATTCCCCCGCTAAAGCCCCTCCCGATCCCAAGTTGAGCCGTCATCCCAGTGATCAGCATCCCACCCACGTCCCTCCGTATCCCTAAGGCCCCGAGAGGCCAGGACCCATCCATCGAAAACAGCACACAGTGCCACCCACAAAACAGAAGCAGGTTAACCGCCAAAAGCATTTCCAATGCTTTCACCTCTATATATATATATCTATATAACTATTTTTTTATTTTTTATTATGCATATCCTATTTTCCATCATTATCAATTAATATGCGTAATAATGTCGGCAGTTCACGCATAGGATTCTAACATATAACCAGGATTGCCATTGTATTACATTTAATTCATTGACAAGCAATTATTATCCTAGCAAATAATTCCTGCGGTCCATCCCATACCCCCCCCCCCCCCCAACATCCCCACCCCCCCCACAACAGATGCCAGACCAGCACACACGCACATACTCACATACTCCAACACACTCAACCCCCCTCCTCCACAATCCACCATAAAATCCAATACTCAATGGCTGTTATATCCCAGAGCCCAACCCGAGAAATAACTTGATCTACGAGTGCACATACAGTTAAAGCTGATTGAGAAAGCATGCAGATTGAGCAGAAATTGATAACAATGTGAGATTTGATTAATCTACTTAATCTATGTCAAGTCCTAGGTGATGGAGATCAGATCCACCCTCTTCCCCTGAGACACAAACACTCTGGTCCCCCGTTGTAACCATTTTCCCCAAGCATCGGCGTGCAGTCAGACCTTTGATTATTTTGTGCCACCTGGGCCACAATGATAAACCCCCTCTCTGATTGTCCGAGTGTGACCCCCTCCCCATGGGTTACTGCAGCCAGTGTTGCCAGCACTGCCACTACCTGGGTGGGCGTACCCCACCGGAATCCCCACCAGCTAGGTAAAAGGTCGTCAAGGTTCTCATTAGCAGCTTTGAGAATTTCCTTGTATATTATGCTCTCCCTTCAGGGGGCTCTGGCTTTGTAGGACCAACCCTGCCAGGCAGGCTCAGAATCTTGAGGGGGCGGTGCTGCTCAAGTAGGTCTCTGACCGCATTTATTTCTCTGTTTAGGCTGCATATTCACAGCAGGTCCATAAAATAGATGGGAACTTCTCTTTGGTGTATGGGTCGCTCAGGTGGGTGTCCAGGTTATAGGGTTAGGGATCTTTCCATCATGATAGGACATTGAATAATTAGATTAGATGTATACTATATTTAAAAATGTATATCCCTCATCTACACAAAATTGAAAGCTCTCTCTCTCACTACCCCTGTTCATAGACCCCCGGTCGGCTCTGGGATATGCAACCATTTCCCCTCTCACTCACTTAACGCCGTACCTTTTCAAACACAAAAATGCACACCACATGGTTGACTGCGGAAGAAATGGGCAGAGCGTGCAAACGCACCCGCATCCACATCTGCCGCAAGGGGGAAAGGATGCCAGAGAGAACACAGGACCAACCACAACAACCATCCGCCAAAACAACAACCTCCCGCCAAAAAATCCATGTTCTAATTATTTGTATATAAAGATGTATTATTCTGCTTGTTATATCGTTTTATCCATTTATACAATACTATACTTACTATAAATGTTATTTAATATTACAATCCCTATCATTGCTAGTATCAGGTGCTCCAATATTTGACTCCTCTAACTTTTAGAATAGCCATGGAGTAATCTTTGTGTCTCTGAACATTTGGTTGTCAATATATAATTTATCCACCACTAGTGCAACACGTTTCCCTTTTAATCTGTTTTCCTTGAAGATTGGATACAGAACTTTGCGCCTTTCTACAATCTCCTTCGGGAACTGATCATTCATGCCTATTTTCGTGCCAGCAAGTCTTTTTCCCAGGCTTTTCACCATAGCTTTGTCCTTAAAAAAGGCAAATTTGGCAATGATTGGGCGCTCATATTTCTGTCCTCTTTTTCCGAAACGATGTACACGTTCGAGTTGGATTTTATCGACAGCCTCGAGTGGGATTTGTAGCGCTGTATGCAGGAAGTCCTTCATAATATTCTCTGTTATTTCTCCCTCCTTTTCCTGAATACCCGTAAGTACTAGATTTTCCCTCATCGATCTAGTTTGGATGTCTAGTAAGGCTTCTCTCAGAAGATTGTTCTCCTTTTTTAATTCCCTAACGTCCGTTTCCATTTTAGAGACTGTCACTTTTATTTCTTTGGTTTCTTTCTCCATTACCAAAGCTTTTTCGTCACTCATTTGAAGACTCGCTTTCAACTCTTTTACATCTTTACTGACCAATTCTAATATGCCCAATTTGTCATTTATCGACTTCAACAGGTCGCTTTCCACACTTACCAGACCCAGTGGTGAAAAGCATATATCATCTGTATCTGTCGATGAGTCGCGTTTCCTTTTGGGGATCGGCTCTCCACACTTGTCTTCAGTCATGTTTGGGTGTTGCTTGTTGTAGTAATATTTGTCGATATATTTCTCTAGCCTTATGATCTTATTTCTGTTATTATCCAGATTGAATTATATTAACTGCGAATATATGAAATGCTAATATTTAGTCTAACTTACTGATTTTGAATATTATGTTTTTATCTTGAGGTGTTTTGTACCGATTTCTATTCAATACGCCATCTTGTTTACGCGTGCCCCGCCCTCCTAGCAGCTAATGTTTGATGGCTTTTCTCCTCTCTTTACCTCCATAACTTGCTACATTTGCACACACTGTATATATATTTTCTGTTGTATTTTTGACTTTATGTTTTTTACCCCATATGTAACTCTGTGTTGTTTTTATCGCACTGCTTTGCTTTATCTTGGCCAGGTCGCAGTTGTAAATGAGAACTTGTTCTCAACTGGCTTACCTGGTTAAATAAAGGTGAAATAAAATAAAATAAAAAGTATTGGTGCGACAAAACTAGGGCCTGTAGGACCTGCCTTGTTGATAGTTGTTAGATTAATTTGTATTTTAAGAATAATGACTAAAGGATTTCATCCCAAATACAGTATAAATGTGTAAACTGTGTTAGAATTATCAACCCACTAAACGTTCCAGGGTGAAGGTGAAAGGTGTTTAAGAAAGCCTCCTAAAGGTGGGCGGAGCAAAGTGCCTTTGTGTGTCAAGAGGTATAAAACAGGAGTGTATGGGTTTTGGCGCCAGAGCTCTCCATGAATAAAAATACAGATCATTCTTGCTGGTTGTGGACCTTGAATCATTTATGATTAAAACCAGAGCCTTACAACCTCTGGTAATGATTCAAGCTTAGGTTGAATTAGAGATAGAAATTCTCGTGACATAGTGTTGTTAAGAAGGTAGAGCAGCGCTTTATCATGGACAGACTTCTCCCCATTTTAGCTACTGTTGTATCAATATGTTTTGACCATGGCAGTTAATAATCCAGGGTTACTCCAAGCAGTTTAGTCTCCTCAACTTGCTCAATTTCCACATTATTCATTACAAGATTGAGTTGAGGTTTAGGGTTTAGTGAATGATTTGTCCCAAATACAATGCTTTTAGTTTTTGAAATATTTAGGACTAACTTATTCCTTGCCACCCATTCTGAAACTAACTGCAGCTCTTTGTTAAGTGTTGCAGTCATTTCAGTCGCTGTAGTAGCTGACGTGTATAGTGTTGAGTCATCCGCATACATAGACACACTGGCTTTACTCAAAGCCAGTGACATGTCGTTAGTAAAGTTTTAAAAAAGGAAGGGGCCTAGACAGCTGCCCTGGGGAATTCCTGATTCTACTTGGATTATGTTGGAGAGGCTTCCATTAAAGAACACCCTCTGTGTTCTGTTAGACAGGTAACTCTTTATCCACAATATAGCAGGGGGTGTAAAGCCATAACACATACGTTATCCCAGCAGCAGACTATGATCTATAATGTCAAAAGCTGCACTGAAGTCTAACAAAACAGCCCCCACAATCTTTTTATCATCAATTTCTCTCAGCCAAACATAAGTCAAGTGCTGTGCTTGTTGAATGTCCTTCCCTATAAGCGTGCTGAAAGTCTGTTGTCAAGGGGGTAGGGACATAGAGAGGACTGGGAGGGGGGATAGAGGGGGATGGAGGGGGGTAGGTATATAGAGAGGACTGGCGAGGGGGGATAGAGGGGGACAGAGGGGGATAGGTACAGCGGGGGGGGGGGGGGGGGGGAAGTATTTAGTCAGCCACCAATTGTGCAAGTTCTCCCACTTAAAAAGATGAGAGAGGCCTGTAATTTTCATCATAGGTACACGTCAGCTATGACAGACAAATTGAGAAAACAAATCCAGAAAATCACATTGTAGAATTTTTTATGAATTTATTTGCAAATATATGGTGGAAAATAAGTATTTGGTCACCTACAAACAAGCAAGATTTCTGGCTCTCACAGACCTGTAACTTCTTCTTTAAGAGGCTCCTCTGTCCTCCACCCGTTACCTGTATTAATGGCACCTGTTTGAACTTGTTATCAGTATAAAAGACACCTGTCCACAACCTCAAACAGTCACACTCCAAACTCCACTATGGCCAAGACCAAAGAGCTGTCAAAGGACACCAGAAACAAAATTGTAGACCTGCACCAGGCTGGGAAGACTGAATCTGCAATAGGTAAGCAGCTTGGTTTGAAGAAATCAACTGTGGGAGCAATTATTAGGAAATGGAAGACATACAAGACCACTGATAATCTCCCTCGATCTGGGACGCAAGATCTCACCCCGTGGGGTCAAATTGATCACAAGAACGGTGAGCAAAAATCCCAGAACCACACGGGGGGACCTAGTGAATGACCTGCAGAGAGCTGGGACCAAAGTAACAAAGCCTACCATCAGTAACACACTACGCCGCCAGGGACTCAAATCCTGCAGTGCCAGACGTGTCCCCCTGCTTAAGCCAGTACATGTCCAGGCCCGTCTGAAGTTTGCTAGAGTGCATTTGGATGATCCAGAAGAGGATTGGGAGAATGTCATATGGTCAGATGAAACCAAAATAGAACGTTTTGGTAAAAACTCAACTCGTCGTGTTTGGAGGACAAAGAATGCTGAGTTGCATCCAAAGAACACCATACCTACTGTGAAGCATGGGGGTGGAAACATCATGCTTTGGGGCTGTTTTTCTGCAAAGGGACCAGGACGACTGATCCATGTAAAGGAAAGAATGAATGGGGCCATGTATCGTGAGATTTTGAGTGAAAACCTCCTTCCATCAGCAAGGGCATTGAAGATGAAATGTGGCTGGGTCTTTCAGCATGACAATGATCCCAAACATACCGCCCGGGCAACGAAGGAGTGGCTTCATAAAAAGCATTTCAAGGTCCTAGCCAGTCTCCAGATCTCAACCCCATAGAAAATCTTTGGAGGGAGTTGAAAGTCCGTGTTGCCCAGCGACAGCCCCAAAACATCACTGCTCTAGAGGAGATCTGCATGGAGGAATGGGCCAAAATACCAGCAACAGTGTGTGAAAACCTTGTGAAGACTACAGAAAACGTTTGACCTGTGTCATTGCCAACAAAGGGTATATAACAAAGTATTGAGAAACTTTTGTTATTGACCAAATACTTATTTTCCACCATAATTTGCAAATAAATTCATTTAAAAATCCTACAATGTGATTTTCTGGAATTTTTTTTTTCATTTTGTCTGTCATAGTTGACGTGTACCTATGATGAAAATTACAGGCCTCTCTCATCTTTTTAAGTGGGAGAACATGCACAATTGGTGGCTGACTAAATACTTTTTCCCCCACTATATATATAGAGGATTGGCGAGGGGGGATAGAGGGGTTGGGATGGAAGGGGGGAAATGCCTACATCTGGTTATATCAGTATTCACTGTCCCCTGTGTTGTAGTCAGTATTCACTGTCCCTTGTGTTGTAGTCAGTATTCACTGTCCCCTGTGTTGTAGTCAGTATTCACTGTCCCCTGTGTTGTAGTTAGTATTCACTGTCCCCTGTGTTGTAGTCAGTATTCACCGTCCCCTGTGATGTAGTCAGTATTCACCGTCCCCTGTGTTGTAGTCAGTATTCACCGTCCCCTGTGTTGTAGTCAGTATTCACTGTCCCCTGTGTTGTAGTCAGTATTCATTGTCCCTTGTGTTGTAGTCAGTATTCACTGTCCCCTGTGTTGTAGTCAGTATTCACTGTCCCCTGTGTTGTAGTCAGTATGCACTTTCCCCTGTGTTGTAGTCAGTATTCACTGTCCCCTGTGTTGTAGTCAGTATTCACTGTGATGTAGTCAGTATTCCCTGTGTTGTAGTCAGTATTTACTGTCCCCTGTGTTGTAGTCAGTATTCACTGTCCCCTGTGTTGTAGTCAGTATTCACTGTCCCCTGTGTTGTAGTCAGTATTCACTGTCCCCTGTGTTGTAGTCAGTATTCACTGTCCCCTGTGTTGTAGTCAGTATTCACTGTCCCCTGTGTTGTAGTCAGTATTCCCTGTCCCCTGTGTTGTAGTCAGTATTCACTGTCCCCTGTGTTGTAGTCAGTATTCACTGTCCCCTGTGTTGTAGTCAGTATTCCCTGTCCCCTGTGTTGTAGTCAGTATTCACTGTCCCCTGTGTTGTAGTCAGTATTCACTGTGTTGTAGTTAGAACCTTTGAGGATCTGATTCAGTCTCCTGAGGGTGAATAGATGTTGTCCTTCTTCACGACTGTCTTGGTGTGTTTGGACCATGATAGTTTGTTGGTGATGTGGACATCAAGGAACTTGAAGCTCTCAACCTGCTCCACTACAGCCCCGGCGATGAGAATGGGGGCATGCTCGGTCCTCTTCTTTTTCCTGTAGTCCACAATCATCTCCTTTGTCTTGATCATGTTGAGGGAGAGGTTAACCTGGCACCACACGGCCAGGTCTCTGACCTCCTCCCTATTGGCTGTCTCATCGTTGATCAAGCCTAGCACTGTTGTGTCATCGGCAAACTTAATGATGGTGTTTGAGTCGTGCCTGGCCATGCAGTCATGAGTGAACAGGGAGTACAGGAGGGGACCGTGTTGAGGATCAGCGTGGCGGATGTGTTGTTGCCTACCCTTACCACCTGGAGGCTGCCTGTCAGGAAGTCCAGGATCCAGTTGCAGAGGGAGGTGTTTAGTCCCAGGGTCCTTAGCTTAGTGATGAGCTTTGAGGGGACTATGGTGTTGAACACTGAGCTGTAGATGTAGATTGTGGACTACAGGACAAAAAAGAGGACTGAGCACGCCACCATTCTCATCAACAGGGCTGTAGTGGAACAGGTTGAGAGCTTCAAGTTCCTTGGTGTCCACATCACCAACAAACTATCATGGTCCAAACACACCAAGACAGTCGCGAAGAGGGCATGACAAAGTCTATTCCCCCTCAGGAGACTGAAAAGATTTGGCATGGGTCCTCAGATCCTCAAAAAGTTATAAGCTGCACCATCGAGAGCATCCTGACTGATTGCATCACCGCCTGGAAAGGCAACTGCTCGACCTCCGACTGCAAGGCACTACAGAGGGTAGCGTGTACGGCCCAGTACATCACTGGGGCAAAGCTTCCTGCCATCCAGGACCTCTATACCAGGCGGTGTCAGAGGAAGGCCATAGAAATTGTCAAAGACTCCAGCCACCCTAGTCATAGACTGTTCTCTCTGCTACCGCACAGCAAGCGGTACCGGAGCGCCAAGTCTAGGTCCAAAAGGCTTCTTAACAGCTTCTACCCCCACGCCATAAGACTCCTGAACATCTAATCATGGCTACCTGGACTATTTGCATTGCCCCCCCACCCCAACCCACAAATTTTGGGTGTTTTTTTGTTTGTTCTTTTCTTACAAACGGCATTGTTGTTTGTTGACCTGTTTAAAAGTCTTACTCACGTCGGCTACGGAGAGCGTGATCACACAGTCGTCCGGAACAGCTGGTGCTCTCATGCATGTTTCAGTGTTACTTGCCTCGAAGCGAGCATAGAAGTAATTTAGCTCGTCTGGTAGGCTCGTGTCACTGGGCAGCTCGTGGCTGTGCTTCCCTTTGTAGTCTGTAATAGTTTGCAAGTCCTGCAACATCCGACGAGCGTCGGAGCCTGTGTAGTACAATTCAATCTTAGTCCTGTATTGAAGCTTTGCCTGTTTGATGGTTCACCATTCCCTGTGTTTTAGTCAGTTTTCAATGTGTTATAGTCAGTATTCACTGTGCCCTGTGTTGTAGTCAGTATTCATTGTGTTATAGTCAGTACTCACTGTGACCTGTGATGTAGTCAGCATTCTCTGTGCCCTGGTTTGTAGTTAGTATACAATGTGTTGTAGTCAGTATTCACTGTGCCCTGTGTTGTAGTCAGTATTAACTGTATTGTAGTCAACATTCACGATGTTGTAGTCACTATTCACTGTGCCCTGTGTTGTAGTCAGTATTTACTGTGATGTAGTCAATCTGCTCTGTGTTGTAGTCAGTATTCACTGTGCCCTGTGTTGTAGTCAGTATTCACTGTGCCCTGTGTTGTAGTCAGTATTCACTGTGCCCTGTGTTGTAGTCAGTATTCACTGTCCCCTGTGTTGTAGTCAGTATTCACTGTCCCCTGTGTTGTAGTCAGTATTCACTGTCCCCTGTGTTGTAGTCAGTATTCACTGTCCCGTGTTGTAGTCAGTATTCACTGTCCCCTGTGTTGTAGTCAGTATTCACTGTCCCCTGTGTTGTAGTCAGTATTCACTGCCCCCTGTGTTGTAGTCAGTATTCACTGTCCCCTGTGTTGTAGTCAATCTACCCTGTGTTGTAGTCAGTATTCACAGTCCCCTGTGTTGTAGTCAGTATTCACTGTCCCCTGTGTTGTAGTGAGTATTCACTGTGCCCTGTGTTGTAGTCAGTATTCACTGTCCCCTGTGTTGTAGTCAGTATTCACTGTCCCCTGTGTTGTAGTCAGTATTCACTGTCCCCTGTGTTGTAGTGAGTATTCACGGTCCCCTGTGTTGTAGTCAGTATTCACTGTCCCCTGTGTTGTAGTCAGTATTCACTGTCCCCTGTGTTGTAGTCAGTATTCACTGTCCCCTGTGTTGTAGTCAGTATTCACTGTCCCCTGTGTTGTAGTCAGTATTCCCTGTCCCCTGTGTTGTAGTCAGTATTCCCTGTCCCCTGTGTTGTAGTCAGTATTCCCTGTCCCCTGTGTTGTAGTCAGTATTCCCTGTCCCCTGTGTTGTAGTCAGTATTCCCTGTCCCGTGTTGTAGTCAGTATTCACTGTCCCCTGTGTTGTAGTCAGTATTCACTGTACCCTGTGTTGTAGTCAGTATTCACTGTCCCCTGTGTTGTAGTCAGTATTCACTGTGCCCTGTGTTGTAGCCAGTATTCACTGTCCCCTGTGTTGTAGTGAGTATTCACTGTGCCCTGTGTTGTAGTCAGTGAAAGAAACACCACAAAAACAAAAGGTGGTCACCCTTTTGGTCACTTTATTAAATGTTATATTAAATACTTAAAGATAGTAGCGGTTCAGATTAATCAATGAATGGCAAAAAAAAAAACTAGTTGGTGTATTTGCTAAACATGAGAAGAACATTCTTGGTAGAGCGGCAGAGTAGAGCTACATTTCAGAAATACACCTCATCTGTCTCCTGTCAATCAGGTCCCACTCTGGTGTTTCTTTCGATAGACATGCATACATTAAAACTGTATCAAAACACAATTTACAGGTCAGTCATCTCTTCCTCTCAACAGCTACAACACTTCAACTTCTATTTAGGAGCAGAAACATGTGCCTTAGTAGAGAACAGGTAGCCTGGGTGCCTCCTATAGTAGAGAACAGGTAGCCTGGGTAGAGAACTAGGATAGGCCTGGGTTGTGTTCATTAAAGCAATGGACAAGTAAACCAGCGTTTCATATTGTACAAATTCAGGTATATCCCTCCCTGTTTGTCAGTTTTCTTTCTGGTGCTGCTCAACACTAACCCAGGTCTGGTGCTGCTCAACACTAACCCAGGTCTGGTGCTGCTCAACACTAACCCAGGTCTGGTCCTGCTCAACACTAACCCAGGTCTGGTGCTGCTCAACACTAACCCAGGTCTGGTGCTGCTCAACACTAACCCAGGTCTGGTGCTGCTCAACACTAACCCAGGTCTGGTGCTGCTCAACACTAACCCAGGTCTGGTGCTGCTCAACACTAACCCAGGTCTGGTGCTGCTCAACACTAACCCAGGTCTGGTGCTGCTCAACACTAACCCAGGTCTGGTGCTGCTCAACACTAACCCAGGTCTGGTCCTGCTCAACACTAACCCAGGTCTGGTGCTGCTCAACACTAACCCGGGTCTGGATAAGGAATGGATCACTGGAATCTCAATTAGAATCAGAAGGTGCAAACACTTTTTGAAAGGATCGGGTCCTGATTTAAAAGCTACAGTGTCAAACTTCAGTCCTTTGTGGGTCAGTTGATCCTGGCACTTGTAACGTCAAGATAGTGAGTTTGATTCCCGCTGGGGCCACCCATACCAAAACAACCTCCTCTAGCCAGTCCTCCACCAGGGTTGGATCAGGAAGACAACAACATGATATGGAGCTCGGCAACAACTTGACAACAACATGAGCTTTACAAAGAGAGAGTCCTGAAGAAGCGAGTGAGGGGGGGGCTAGAATAGTGGAAATATTAAGGGCTAGAAGCAGATAGAAAATACATGTTATCTGAAATCTCATTTACACACTAAACGTTAGGAAATGGAAATAAGGCCCTCATTTTTATTTGGATGTTTTTTTCTTGTCATGGCTACGCATCAGAATCTCTCAAAAGACCAGCACCGCTGCCTGTCTGCCTGCCTGCCTGTCTGTCTGTCTGTCTGTCTGCCTGTTTGTCTGCCTGTGTCTGCCTGCCTGTCTTGGTGGAGGGAGGGTTCTACAGGGGATCTAATCTTCTAGATGTTTAATATCCTAAAACAGTCCTGTCATCAGTTAGTCAGAACTATGGTCCCAATCTGGTGTTTATTTAGATAGACATGCATTCATTAAAACTGTATCAAAACACAACTTACAGAATAATCAATTAATGAATTCAACCCTCCTTTAAGGGGAAAGAATAACACAATGCTTAAAAGCATTTGGGGCAAAAACGTTTTCCCTTTACTTACGCTCTTTTAAATACATGAAAACTAAAGACAGAAGAGAACTTGAATAACATTAAGGCGGTATATACAGAATTTCAAATGAAATAGCTAAACCCCCATCATACAGTCCCTATACATCATGGCACTCCCTGCTTTCTGCTCTGCTCCTTCAGGAGACAGGAGAGGTGGAGGGAGTGATGAGGGATCTGAGACCAGTCTTCTCTGTAACGTCTCTCCCCTCCCCAGGGAAGAAGGGTTGTAGACAGCGGCTACGTCCCAGATCACACCCTATCCCCTACCTAGTGCACTACATCTAACCAAAACCCCAGAGCTCCGGGTCCATCTAGCGCACTACATAGGAGACGGAGCAGCCTACTGAGTGAGACAGTGAGTAGGTCTGAGTCCCAAATGATACACTATTCCCTACATAGTGCACTACTTTTGAACAGAGCCAATATGGATAGTGCACTATGTAGGGAATAAATAGGGTACAATCTGGAGCAGGCCCTGGGTCCCCATCTCCCCCTACAGGTTGCCCTTGGAGGGGCCGGGGTTCTTGCCGCCCATGGAGGGGTGGGTGGGTAGACCCTGTAACGCCCCCATCTGTTGGTACAACCCCAAGAGATCCATCTGGCTCATGCCTCCAGCTCCCAGCATGCCGTTCATCTGGCTCATCAGCTGGGCCTGGTTCGCCATGGCGATCTGTTGCTCCCTCACCTTCCTGTTGGTGATCACCTTCTGAACGTACATCATCAGCTGTGGAGGGGAGGGAGGAGAGGTTAGGCTGTCTGAACGTACATCATCAGCTGTGGAGGGGAGGGAGGGGAGGTTAGGCTGTCTGAATGTCCATCATAGAGAGACAGATGGAGGGAGGGGAGGTTAGGCTGTCTGAATGTCCATCATAGAGAGACAGATGGAGGGAGGGGAGGTTAGGCTGTCTGAACGTACATCATAGAGAGACAGATGGAGGGAGGGGAGGTTAGGCTGTCTGAATGTCCATCATAGAGAGACATGGAGGGAGGGGAGGTTAGGCTGTCTGAATGTCCATCATAGAGAGACAGATGGAGGGGAGGTTAGGCTGTCTGAATGTCCATCATAGAGAGACAGATGGAGGGGAGGTTAGGCTGTCTGAATGTCCATCAGAGAGAGACAGATGGAGGGAGGGGAGGTTAGGCTGTCTGAATGTCCATCATAGAGAGACAGATGGAGGGAGGGGAGGTTAGGCTGTCTGAATGTCCATCATAGAGAGACAGATGGAGGGGAGGTTAGGCTGTCTAAATGTCCATCATAGAGAGACAGATGGAGGGGAGGTTAGGCTGTCTGAATGTCCATCATAGAGAGACAGATGGAGGGAGGGAGGTTAGGCTGTCTGAATGTCCATCATAGAGAGACAGATGGAGGGGAGGTTAGGCTGTCTGAATGTCCATCATAGAGAGACAGATGGAGGGGAGGTTAGGCTGTCTGAATGTCCATCATAGAGAGACAGATGGAGGGAGGGAGGTTAGGCTGTCTGAATGTCCATCATAGAGAGACAGATGGAGGGAGGAGAGGTTAGGCTGTCTGAATGTCCATCATAGAGAGACAGATGGAGGGAGGGGAGGTTAGGCTGTCTGAACGTCCATCATAGAATGGAGGGAGGGAGGGAGGTTAGGCTGTCTGAATGTCCATCATAGAGAGACAGATGGAGGGAGGGAGGTTAGGCTGTCTGAATGTCCATCATAGAGAGACAGATGGAGGGAGGGGAGGTTAGGCTGTCTGAATGTCCATCATAGAGAGACAGATGGAGGGAGGGGAGGTTAGGCTGTCTGAATGTCCATCATAGAGAGACAGATGGAGGGAGGGGAGGTTAGGCTGTCTGAATGTCCATCATAGAGAGACAGATGGAGGGAGGGAGGTTAGGCTGTCTGAATGTCCATCATAGAGAGACAGATGGAGGGAGGGAGGTTAGGCTGTCTGAATGTCCATCATAGAGAGACAGATGGAGGGAGGGAGGTTAGGCTGTCTGAATGTCCATCATAGAGAGACAGATGGAGGGAGAGGTTAGGCT